>NC_092866.1:36563624-36564530 GCF_032062135.1 Pyxicephalus adspersus
AAACAACTGGGAGCACTAAATTTGCCGTGTTTTGCCACACCCCCTTTTTTACCACCTGGCTACAGCTTCCTACCACCCGGCTGAAAAAAAATTCTGGGGAGACCACTGCAAGTGTACAATATCCTACGGCTTTGTGTACACACTCAGCTAGCAGCAAACAGAATTTAATAAGTACAGTGTTCTCTCCAGAAATTTTTTTTAGCCGGGTGGTGGGAAGCTGTAGCCGGATGGTAAAAAAGGGGGTGTGGTAAAACACGGCAAATTTAGTGCTCCCAGTTGTTTATGCCATGGGTATTCAGTAACCTCTTATTGTTTCAGTGTTCTACCTTCTCCCAATGATCTGTTACAACTTTGTAATGCCTGCCCCAATAGTATATCCAATTTTTCTATTCTATGTATTTTGCCACAACTGTCCTGTGCCATGTATTGTGACTCAACTTACTAGTGTTCTAAGTTTTAGGAGTGTATTCCTTTGTAGTAGTGTAATAGTATAATGAATGTGGTGTAACAAGTTAGGCTTAGCTCATATTAGCATCAAAAAACATTTACCCCTTCTGAGTGACTTCTGGCAACTGCTAGGAACCTAGGATTGGTAACAGGCCTTAAGTGCTAGGCCCCTAGGATTGGTAACAGGCAGTAAGTGCCTGGATTTTTCAGAGCTAGAAGTTTTTTTAAGCAGCAGTGGTTCCTGGCATGAGGAATGGACAAATGTAACCTTACTGCTAACTAATTAGTTAAAGTGAACTTTTGTGAAAACATTTTTTTTTCACTTGATTCTTTTACAAATATAGCCCAGTAGGCCCACGTTGGCTCAGCTTCCACCTTTTCTCTGATGCTCACTTGTACATCCAGTGCTGCCTTGCACTGCGCACGCATGAGATTGAACACTTTTTTTTTACATTATAA
>NC_092866.1:36564719-36623952 GCF_032062135.1 Pyxicephalus adspersus
AAACGCATTTTTCCATTACATAAAGAAAGTCACTCTTTAATATAATGTTAAAAATTTGGAGATGCTTTAATAGCATCATGCACGTGATATCAGATGGGGACAAGACAGACAGTGACCCCCTCTTATCACTGCCCATATTCTATATAAAAACACTGTCTGTGAAGTTTATCCGCAGTATGTAATGTCATCGGCAGCGCAATGTGAGTGTAAAAGCTGCGTGTCATATTCTGCAGCCTAACAACTCGCTTTGTTCAAGCCTTCATATCTCCTAAACCGTTCGTTGTATTAACTTGAAATTTTTAAGGTACACGTGGAGGCATAGGAAACTGAAACTTTAGGTGCAAGTGGAGGACACTTGTAGCTAAACCTTTTTAAAATGTAACTACTATGGCATTATGAGAACATAAATCTCTACCTAGCAAAATGTACTGCCTGCTCTGTTACACATATCTGTCTGCATCCCTACTTCAAACCTCAATTTCTCCAGAATTAGGAGGTGAAGGGAAACAAAAATATAGGTGGAAGTGGGAGACACGTGTGGCTATCACCTTTCATCACCATGGCATCATTACAACATAAAAAAAAAAAAACTCCATCAAAATGCACTTCCTTGTTACACATGACTGTAATCTTCCAGTACCTCAACCTCAATAAAATTTAGTGGGCAGAGTTCATTTTCTAATGATAAATAATGATAATAAAGTTTTAGGGGATGTTAGTCACAGATGTTCCCCACTTGTACCTATATTTTTGGTTTCTTACACCTCCCCATTCGCCAATTAAAGTTCAGAATGTTAGTTAAGTGGACAGGAATGTGTACCAGGGCAGGGAAGCCCATTTTAATGGGCAGAGTGTTTTATGTTCTAATGATGCTGTAGTAATGAGATTGTAAGGGGAGAATGTGCCCGCCACTTGCACCTAAATTTTCAGTTTTGTAACCCCCACCCTCAGAGAAATTGGGCTTCAAAGAAGAGAAGCAGACAGTAGTTTCATAGGTATAGATTTGTGACAGGTAGGTATATAATTAGGGGCCCACCCCAATGCTCCTTGCTATGTTAGTGGCTCTGGGGTCCCCTAATTGCATTTTCAATTTAGGGCCCTAGTTGCACTTTCCTCTAAAACAGCAACCCCAATGTTCAACTTTCATACCTGTTTATATTTTTGACCCCCATACCTTAAAACCTTGAAAGTGTCGTAACTAGTATCTATGATGGTCCTCTGTGCACCCTGAAAATTACAGGTCATTGTGACATACAGTTTAGGAGATATAGAGGTTTGTACACAGAGAGTAGTGAGGATGCAGAATGACATGCAGACTTCACACACAGCTCTAGCAGTGGATACATTTCACCGGCATTTTTTTTTTTTTTTTTTTTTTTAGAAATCCCAGCTTGTGCTATGAGATGGGGGCGGGGATGCCTGTGTCTCATTCACATGAAGGCTGAACTGTGTGTGCTCACCTCTCATCCCAGCAGCAATCCTCTGAACAGATGACACAGAGCACAGATGGCTCAGGGTAGTCTCAGTGAGATCTCTGCACAGGATGAGAGCTGCCGAGGAGAGGTGGGCAGGGTATTCACAGCAGCCAGGCGGAGCAACTGGCTAAAACCCTCTGGGGAGAACTAGGAAGTAGCCAAATATTACTTAACAGATTTGTAACAAATAAATGTAATACAGCTCAGAAACAGCTGTAATCCAGCAACTGTAAACAATTCATTGTTCAGTTCAATAAAGCAGTGAATCTGACTTTCACCAAAACATTCCCTGGTGGAGAATGTTTTGGAGAAAAGGGGCTAAAATATATCAGTGCTTCAAAAACTCACATTGGCAAGTTATCTAAGAAGAATAATATGGGGGTAAAAAAATCTAACATGTTGAAGGTTTGCAAGTAAATGCAGCTGTGACAAGAGTGTTGTTGCAGTTCAGGTTCACTGTAAACTCTCAGAAGCTTTGTGGGTATATTTCAACATGATATGGTTACTTTAACTAAATTTGCAATTATCTCATTTACAGCACATTTTTTTCTAATGTGATGCAAATAAACTGAAAGCGGACAAGTGATAGAAATGAATGTATCAGACAATATATAGGATGTTTGGTATTATTATTATTACACAGTATTTTTATAGCGCCATCATATTACGCAGCGCTGTACAAAGTCCATAGTTGTGTCACTAACTGTCCCTCAAAGGAGCTCACAATCTAATGTTCCTACCATAGTCATATGTCATCAATGTAGTCGAAGGTGAATTTTTTTGGGGGGAAAGCCAATAACCTCATTGCATGTTTTTGGGATGTGGGAGGAAACCAGAGTACCCGGAGGAAACCCACGCAGACACAGGGAGAGCCTGCAAACTCCATGCAGATAGTGTCCTGGCTGAGATTCGAACCTGTGACCCAGCGCTGCAAAGACTGGAGCGCCAACTCCTGAGCCATTTGTTACTTGGGAAGCTATCCTTCTGTTACCTTGCTGAAACTATTTGGAAAAAGGGCCTAACTTTAGAGTAAGTCATGACAACTTCAATTCAGAGGACCAATGAGAATTTCTCCATGACTAAATTGCAGACTCTCATCAGGCAGGTAAATAGCAGTTGGTGGTCCTTATGCCTGAAGTCAAGTGTCCACCAAAATGAAGGCATACAGAGATTTTTCTTCTAACTAACAAGAACTGTATCTGATCTTACCAGTAGGTAACAATCTTACTTTTAAAAGCCTAAAATGACTCACAGGTTCACTCATGCCTATTAGTAGCCAGAGCTTAAAACTGTAAAACCGGTTGAGAAAAAAAAAGTCACATTTTTACCTGTGTTGAAAAAATGGGTGTCACTTAAAGCCTGATTCCCATCATAGCCTCCATGGATTAGGAAAGAAGTATCAGAGATGGTGGCAGCTGAATGCCAGCTGAAAAAAAAAAAAAAAAAAAAAAAAAAAAACTGTTACCAGTGTATAAGAAACATTTTAGGAATAAAGTAACTATAAAAATAAAACATCAATAAACATAACACTGTCTGTTTAAAACCTACATGCTGACATTTATTAGTGCAAAGTTCTGTTATCAGTTCTGGCATAAGAATTATTAGAAGAAAAGTTTGCAGTATTTTTATTCTGGTGACCCTGGGACAATTGGGCCTTTGCAGTAATTGTTAAACATTTGAAAAACTTAACCCCCCCAGCGGTATTCCCGAGTGTGGATTTTCCAGACAAAAAGCGGTATTCCCGAGTCACACTCAGGGTAGCTTTTAACTAAAAAAAAACAAAAAAACACTTACCTTGTTCCATCGCTGTCCCCTGGCGCCTGCTGGTCCCTGCAGGTTCTGGGTACACATCCTTCCTCCTCAATCTCCAGCCAGCGAATGCAGCGACGATCCCTGGGGTTTCCCGGTGATGTTGATGCATGCGTCGGTGTGTGTGTGGAGGGGGGGAGGATTGGTGGGAAATTCAAATAATTTTGTAATGGATTCAATACAAAAAAGCTGTACTGAGTCCAATACAAAGAAATATTTATATATATATATATATATATATATATATATATATATATATAATTATGGTACTGTACAGTTTTAAATATTTAAAATATGTTAAAAAAAATATTTAAACAGATTTTTGTGTTTTGTTATTTAAAGTTTATTATTAACTTTATTAAAAATTGGTGAGTTATGTCTAAGAATTATAGTCTACAATGAAAACCAAATTTCGATGCAAAAAATTGTACCGCTTTTTGCATGTAAATTTTGCCGGAATTAGACTGCTGGGGAGGTTAAAGTGAAACTAAACTAAAAAAAAAAAAAAAAATTATTAACACATTTTTCTTTAGTCCCACAGGGCAGTCCTCGGGGGGTGTCCTGCATTGGGTCCCGCGTCGTCCCAGCATATATCCTGGAGCTGCCATCTTCTCTTCTTCTAAAAAGGGTCTATCCTTTTATGTAAATTGAAAATTTTGAGTTTAGGTACGCTTTAACATATACATAGTATTCAATTCATTTAAAAGACAAGCAGCGGAAAAACGAAAGCAGCTGGTTTTAAATACCCATATATTTGTATACCTACAATTCAATAAGAATGCACATGCTCCAGTAGAAGAGGCCTACTGGGACAAATAAGGCTGGGCAGTATTACAAAGTTGTGCTTACCAACGAGGGCTGGGGGAACTCCCATTCACCTCTACCGGAGAAAACTCCATAAGTCCTAGACCAAAAATAAAAAAAATGTTAGAAGCCTGAGTAAGACAAAACCACAAAAATCAAACATTTAAAAATATTCAGGCCAAAAAAAAAAAAAGTTTGAGGTTTGCACCTGATTGAATAATTGTATGTTAGTGAATGAAGATGTGCTAAATGAAATTGCTTTTCAAAACAAAAATTCACTAAGCTATACAAATTGTGCCTAATTCATTGACCTGTGAGAACAGACTGTTGTAAACTGCCTTGCCTCTGCAACACTTGTAGAATTATAAAAAAACAGACCATAATTATCAAATTTTTTTAGTCTAGTTGTAGATCAGAAATGACACAACTCTTCATATTGTGTGAACGTTGTTTATTGACTCTTGTGCCATTTTTGTTCCTCTGGTTTCCTCCGGGTACTCCGGTTTCCTCCCACATCCCAAAAACATGCAGTGAGGTTAATTGGCTTCTCCCTAACAATTGACCTTAGACCACATTAATGACATAGGACTATGATAGGGACATTAGATTGTGAGCTCCTTTGAGGGACAGTTAGTGACACGACTATGGACTATGTACAGCGCTGCGTAATATGATGGCGCTATATAAATACTGTGAAATAGTAATAATAATAATAATAATAATACTTATGTGTAAATGTCAGCCAGTCTGGAATACATTCAACTCTCACTTACCCAGATCAAGCAGAAAGAGATCATTATAACACAGTGGTGTGTCCCAACCTCCAAATATGTAAAGCTCCTTGTTTAGTAAGCTGGCAGTGTGCCTAAACAGAAGGCAATAGATCAGTTATAAAGTAATCACAGCCTAAAATACAATTAAACATAGCAAGAAAAACAAATGACAATGAGAGTTCATTAATTCTTAGCAGCTAAAGGTTTGCAGGGGATACTTGGCATTGTTCACTGCAATTAGCTGAACATTTGAGCTGCATACTCATTCTGGGTCAGCAATTAGAAAGGCATTCAAGGCAGAGGATCAGAACACCAACCATTCAAACTATACACTTTTTTTAACTAGGTCAGAAATGGCAGCTTACATATTCTCTCAGTATCTGTTTTTTTTTTTTTTGTTTTTTTTTAAACATTGCTGGTATACAAACTCAAGCTTGTATTAACAAGGCTGAAGCTGATCAACTATATTGCTATTTTTTATCTCTTACTACTGAATGATCTGATTCTAATTGTCAATCCTACAGATACAGAAATGTTATGAATGGGGCGACTGGAAACAAGCATTTTAATCGCTTAGTAAGGGGAGATAGTGTTGCTCATGTAATTTGAGACTCATACATGTGATATGAGCATTTATTTACATAATCAAGCTGGTTAGGTAGGGCACATCAAAACTGCTCATGAACAGACTTGGAGATTGGACAGTATTCTAAAGAATCTCTGCAACCAACAAAGGAATTTTACTCATTAACCAAATGCATGTGCCTTGTTCCCTGCACAAACTTCCTTTTTTTTTTAAAGGAGAAGTAAATGCAATGGTCCAGGTCATGTTTTCAGTATATTTAGTGGAAAGAAAATCCTTTCACAGATGGACCTTTCTCTAACATTTAATTAACCTCTATTTTGTATAAAAAGCAATTAATCATGCCATTTCACAGAGTCCTTTCTTGACCACCCAATCACATACGGTTTCGCAGGAGACAGCTACCCTTCCTAGGTCAGAACGCACATGAACTGTTTGCTGCAGAATAGTCTTACCCTGAACGAGCCAAAGGCTTTTTCCCTAAAACAATGGGCTGGTACCAAATTTCATGTTGAGGATCAAAGATGTATACTGAATCACTGCAACCATCTGGTTCTGGGTTCGGACGAGGGAATACCCCACCATATACAAATAATTCTCCCAAAAAAAGGGAACAAGAATGATAAGAGAGAGGAGGAACTTTCCCCTGGGCCTATAAAAAAAAAAAAGAACAAAAATGCAATATTTATTCAGTTTAAAATTCAAGACAATAACAAGGACAGTTGAAAGCAATGATATCAGAAACACATTTACTAACCTCAACACTCCTCCATCTCCAGGCCTCTGCATCCAAAATATGAACATCATTAAACCACTTCTTGTTTTTGGAACCTCCAAACACATAAATCCGACGGCTTTCTGGATCAAAGACTGTGGTGTGACCTGTTCGAGCTTCTGGAGTGGAACCATCAGCCACTGCTTCCACAGGGGACCATGTGTCATTCTCTAAAATATTAGGAATAATATATCAGACACAATCAATCTAAACACCTGTTTGGAACAACTAATATATCAAGTAATAAATAATTTCACTCCAATTAAAAAATATAAAAACACACCACTATCGCTAAATCTTTATAGCTGCAACAACAAGGAGCAAAGCCAGACAAATTACTTTAATCCTGTTACAGTACATGTAGTCACAAAATCCTGATTATGTTTACTTGTGTTAAGCTTCCACATGGAATCCTTACAGAACTGCATGCGTGTGCCTTGACCCCCAATGAGTATCACTGATTCAGAGTCAGCAGCACATAATGCATGACCCCAACGACCTGACGGGACACCTGAATGTAAAAATACAAAGGCGATTTAGAAAAGTTCTGTTAATCCCCAAAATTTAGTTTATGAAGGCTAAAAGGAAAACAGGGAAACTCAGTATATGTGTAAATATATAGGGTATATATATATATATATATATATATATATATATATATTATTATTATTATTATTATTATTATTATTAATAAAAAGTCCCTTACTTACCTGAAATGCCACTAGTTGTTTTTGCAGAAGCAACTAGCTTGGTAAATGATGTACCTTTGCCATTCTTATTCTTCTGCTTTGCCGTATCACACTTCATCTCTTTGTTAGGACAAATGTTCTCCTCTTTGTCCTTCAATCGTTTTCTCTTCCTGCTTTCCTGGTTTGGTCTATTGTTCATAAAGTGTGCCTAAAGCCAAGAACAAAGGTTAAATATAATACAAATTAACAGTCCTAAAACTTGGGGGCTGCATTATCCCCTGGGTAATCCAGTATATGTCACACTTTGTATCTACACTTATTCCTCCGTTTTATCTATAATGTTAGTAATGTTTGTTTTTTTTCAAAATTCACTAATACTTACTGTCCTAGGTGGACAGTGTCTACTCTCTAAGCTATGGAGGAGCAGAACAGTTATTCTAGGATAAGAAGTGTCAGTCACTAGTATCAGATACATACAGAAGAGTTGTACATGAAGGTAGCTACTGAAAAAGGGCACAGTTCTTTAATTTTTAATTGGAGCATTAAGTGATTCTAACTAAATATTTTTGAATACTTTATTAAAATAAAGCAAGCAATATTTACAGAAAAAAATAAAACAGACAGGTGCAAAACCCTTATGTTCAAGGCAACTTAGTTCTCTATGCAAAGGAGTGTGTCTGTAGAGGTGTTTGGAATGTTTTATAATGTCCAACAGGCACACCATTCATGCTTAATATTCTGGTTAAATCCACTTTCTTTGGGCAAGACCTTACAACTTGTAAAAAGGCATGATTTCTCGGAATTAAATTATGGACCTAGTTAGTGTTTTTCCTAGTTAGTCTTTGGGTTTAGGGCAAGCTTTCTAAATGATTTCAAAGTGTGTGAATATAGAATCAGAAAAAGATTGAACAAATTTAATTTACATTGAAGATAAGCTTCAGAAAATCCTAAATGCCTAAGAAATTCCTTTGAAGTCCAGAATTTAGGATAAGGGAAAAGACCAGGCCATGTCCTGTGGACTGACAAATAAAATATAAAATTGCTTTGGCAGACTAATAGTAGTGGTGCAAACCAAGGACCACATTTTAGAAGAAATTTTTGCCAACTGTGAAGGCATTTTACAAATAGTAGGATACCTTTCCCCGTAATTCCTCCCTTTTTCACTTAGGTTCTTCATTTCAAATATCCATACGTTTATTATGCCTATATGTCTATTAATATACTATTGCCCTTTCTTTGTTATTTTATTGAATGCAAGTTCTTATTTTTGGCTTTTGTCATCACCTTTGTTTTGTGGTATGGTATGGTCTGGTCTGGGGTTTCTTAGCAGCTTTAGGTTAATGGGCAGCTTGCAGTCACTGAGCCACTATGAATTCTGTATCATATGAAAGTGTGTGGCTATCTGTTGAATAGTGGAAAATGAATTGAAAAACTTTCTTCAAAAAGTAATAACTCGAAGCACACTAGCAAATTTACCAAAGAATGACCCACAATAAAAAAGACCATTATGGGCTGGTTAATTTAAAGTTCCAATTTGAATACAAATAAATTGTATGGAGGCATGTAAAATGGCAGTTAATGTATAAAAATCCTCAATAATCCTCCAACTGAAGACATTTTGCATGGAGGAGGGGTCAAAAACATCACAATGTTGATGTCAGAGAATAAAGTATATCATATCATACTCGTAATATCTGTAGGCATTTTGTAAAGAGAAATGCATGTCTTATCCAAATTCACTTACCTTTTAAGCTGTTTGCCCATCTTGTGAGATGCACATATGCTTAATGAACAAGTTCTATTTGTAATAAAAACGCCCAACCTGTTTTGGTACCCCTCACCCATGGTAGCTGTCAAAAATAAATTCAGTGCTGACATTTATTTCTTGCGTGCTGTATATGTGAAACAGCAAGCAGCTTGCAATGTACAGTATATTGCAGCAAAATATTGCATGTTAATTCAACAAACTACCCAGAAGACAAAATAGTTTGAACAAGCACAGTACAGAAATGCCTGAAGAAAAACTGAAGAATTAAGTCTGCCTGAATACATAAACATGTATAACATAACATGGTGTTTATCCATTCATGTTCTTACCTTCCCTTTCAAAAGTATGGTGACATGCAGATTGGAGTCCTCCAACATACACTTTAGATCATTACTGGAATTGCAATCCCAGATGAAACACCTGCAGTATAAAATACAGTTATCAGGATAATGGATAACAGAGATACCTTCCAGGACAGCACTGGAAACAGTGGCTTCACCTAAACAAATAGAAAAGTGATGTACCACCAATAAAAAAGGACCATACTATCTATTCGCTTTAAGTTTTAAAAAAGAACCAAAGAGGCAGCAGTAACAAACTAAACCAAATGCAAACAAAATAAAACTAAGAGTGATATTAGTGATGAAAATAATGAGAAATTATTTGGCATAGATTTACAAGACTTTATCATCAATAGAATGTAAATTCCAGTAAACCTCCATGGAGGTTGCAGTTCATTCAGTGAACACATTGGCTATATAGAAATAATTAGGCTGCACTGCGTTAACAATGTAAAAGCTCCATCCAGTGTCTTTGGTAGAATTCTAATTCGGGATTCAAATTTTACAGGACTAACAACTTTTTTTCTCCCAAGAACTGAGATCCTGTGAAGCTCATTTCTACAAAAACAGTAAAGAACTTCCAGTGCACAAAAGCCAGTATAGGGAATTGTGGTATATTAGTTTGTTACTGGTTATTGTATAAAACGTACCTACCACAATATTCACATAAGTAAATGCCAAGGTTTTCATAACTAATAAAAGCTTAGTTAGCACACCTTTCTGTGTGCACTGGTTAACATGTTTTCCTATTTAGTAATTAACAATAGCCAACCATAAAATATAATTTCACAGAATGCATATTTGTATTTTTTAACGAATGCCTTTTTTCAAGAGAAACTGCTGATGTGAAAGAACAGCAAACATTGCTAAAAATGAAAAAACAGGAAAGGCTAATGTAAGAAAAAAAAAATAGGTGCACAACTACTGTACTAAACAAACTGACATCAAACAGCAACGATATAGGAGAAAAAAAAACAGGTCACTGGAAATGGTCAATTTGTGTAAACCTTACCTAGATTCATTGGACAGTGTTCCTAAACTGATCTTTGTACCTCCAGATGATTCAAGATGGACCTCTAAATTACAGTCATTGGACAATCCAGACCAATCCCCAACACTAAACAGCAAAAGTTGGGAACAAGTAGGAAGTAGCACTGGAGCAGAAAGCTGCAAGGCTTCTTGAGAAGCAGATGGTAGCCTGAAGAAAAAGACAGAAACAAAACAGTAATCCATGAAAAATAATAGTTATTCATATGTTATATCAATAAGGCCTGCTTGAAATAGCACACTTGGTACAGGATTGCAATTTGCACAGGAACCTGTATTTAGAACACAACACAACTCGAAAGGTGCAAAAATCCTTATTTGACTTACCTTATGAATTAAACATAGCCTCCCTACTGAGATCTACATTTTGCCCAATATTCTGAGGTCTAAGAGTTCCAAAAACTTCAAAAACAGGAAAAGACCAGGTGAAGAAGTCAGGGAAAGGAGTGGGACTGTAGGCGATTGTTGTCTGTTGCAAATGCTAGAGCTGTACAGTTAAATAAGATGTAACAAAATATACATGGCCCTTAGAGCCCAAAGAACAAAGGAGCACCTAGGTCACTAACTCTAAACAATCTACCATGGAGAATTAAAATGGCAATGTCCTAAACTTGTAGTCATGACCTTGTGGTAGGACTCCTCCAAGTTATCTTCAAGTCCCCCTAAATGCGAACTTGTCATTGGTTGAGAGTGATCAAGTTACTAAAAAAGGATTAAACTGCAGCAATCCCTGGGTTCTTTGCACATATATAATTATATCCTGTATAAGGACCCTGCACTCTATGACAGCCCCTGAAACTGTGTGCCTACTTTATGCAAATCATGAGATGTTCTGTTCACTATATAATTCAAGTTGCACCCTAGCGCGGTTTATAGTTGCATGTTGAATGTGGAGGCATTACATAGTTACATTACACATAAAATTTTGAAGTTTGTAACAGCATTAGAAGGGCTTTTCAAACTGGACCGTTCTCTTACAATAAAGCAATCTGCTGGTGACTTCCTCTTCTATTTTCATTAGAATTAGAAGTCAGGCATCTAAAGGCAGCATGTGTAGGTGCTCTAATTGTAAGCCTTCACTAATGTCACTAAGCGCCACAATCTTCTCCTCTTCTTCCTGGTTCTTCATCCTACATAACCCGACCAAGGCGTGAGATCGGGTGATATAGGAGGGGAAAAAACTAGCCCATCTCACTGCGCATGCGTGACATGGGCAAATTTTTCTCTTTGCGCGGAAAGGCTCCTTCTGCGCATGCCGAGATGCTCCGGAGCACCTAAGGAGCTTTGCCCCCCCCCCCATTAAAAATTAGGGGGCGCTGCTGCTGCTGCAAAAAAAGGGTGTTGCACTTAGGCCTAGTCTACACGGACTGTTTCCCCAGCGTTTATCCTGAGGCTTTTAAAGCCCATGTTTGAAGACCCCATGCATTCCAAAGGGCTAATCTACACCACGTTTCCTTCAGGCACGCTTTTGAGCGTTATCTTAAACGTTGCTTGCAACGTTTAAAAAATTTAAACGCTGGATAAACACGAGTAAACGCATGAAAACGCTTCCATTGAACTCAATGGAGGCTTTTTCAAGCGTTTTTAAGCTTTTATGAAAGCTTCTATTGAAAACAATGGGGGCTTTTATAAACGTTTTTAGCAGGACTTCAGACTCTGGAAGCCCCCTTTAATAAGGAGACTCCCAGATCTCCACCACCCCACACTGGGGAAGGAGTTTGAAGCTCAACCTGGATAAAACAGAACTCATCATCATCCTCCCTCAAATTCCAAATCTCTATCTGACATATATCTGTTAACAACACTGTTATTCGACCCTCCCCTCAGGCATGTTGTCTTGGCGTCACCTTTGACTCTGGCCTCCCATTTACCCCCCATATTCAGAACATTTCCAGGTTCTGTCACTTTCACCTTCACCTTCACAACATCTCCAAAATCCACCCCTACTTGTCCCGAGACCACCAAATTCCTTGTACATGCTCTTATCTCTCGTCTTGACTACTGTAACCTCCTCCTCTCTGGTATTCCACAATTATTTTGTATTGGATTGGATACAGGAGTTTGTATTCAATCCAATACAAAATGAATGAATGAGTTTGAATTTGATTTTCCCGCACACGTGCCGACGTCATCACGCATGCAGACAGAAGCCGGCCGGCTTTTTTTTCCTCCGCCGGCCGGCATCTTACCGGTCCCGCTGGTATAGGAGAAGGCACCCGATGCTGGAGAGGGAGATCGACGCTGGAGGATGACGCTGGAACACGGACACGACGCTGGATGAGCACAGCGGGACCAGGTAAGTGGGGATTTTAATATAGTGAGAAAAGTTCGGGGTTAACGATAATTGCAATAGCACGGAAAAGTTCGGGCTTAACGGTTGGGAGGTTAAATCAAAGAAAATGCTATTTAGTATAACATATTTTATATTTATATTTTAGTGAAAGCGGCATCCTATTCACAATGGCAAAAAGTCTGTCAACAAAAACGACAAAGTCTGCCGTTTATGAGTACTTTTACATTATCAAGTGATTGGAAACATTACGTGTGCCAATGTATTCTTGAAGATGATGGTGAAAAACAATGCGATGCAAAAATTAGCAATTTCAATGGGTCTAACAAAAATGCACCTACAAGAGCATCAAATTTGAAAAGACACTTGCAGAGTTTTCATCCTAAGTGTTAGAAGTTGTGAATGAGAAATATATCAATGAAAATATTCCATCTACTTCTGGGATACAAAATGTTCAGAAATCCACTGGAGACCAAACGCAACTAGGAAGATTTATATCTGACAAAGTTACCATTACAATGACACCAGAAAAATCACAAAAACCACATTATTGAAATGGTAGTAAAGAATAGTGTACCACTATCCCTCTTTTCACAGCCAGCCTTTTTAGGCCTAAATGGAAAAATGGCTAAAAAACTTGGTATTTCTCTGGAAAGAGAAAGTATAAGGAAACTTATAATTGAAGATCTACGAAAAGGTCTACAGGGGGTCAGCAAAATTTCATGGCCAACAGGCCATTTCAGGGGTTGGCGGGAGCACACTAGGCCGGACTCCCACTCTAATGGCTCTACCCACCACAAGGGAACGCCCCCTGAAATGAAATCCCTCTCCTCCGTATGCATTGCGGAGGAGAAGGATTTCCTTTCACGGAGCCTTCTCTATTTACCGCAGCGGTGAAAGTATCAACCCCGGCCGCGGTAAATAGCAGAGCAACAGCAAGGGGACGGCACCGGAGCTCAAGTAGTTCCTAACGCCCCCTGGCAGATACTGCTCTGGAGCTGCGGGTTGCCGGCATTAGGCCGGATCGGCCAGGGAGCGTTAGGCCCGGAACGAACTACCGGCTAGGCCGTATCTGGAAAGACCGGCGTTTGCTGACCCCTGTTCTAGAAGATTTGGAAATTAAAAAGGAACAGGTTCTATGTATTGTGACAGATAATGCTTCTAATATGTTGAGCACAATTGAGAAAATGAATAAAGTAGATGAAGAAAGTGACAGATAGATATTAAAGGAAGACAGTTCTGCAAGTAATGGAGAAAGTGAAAGCGAAGAGAAAAGTGACATTTTGGATACCATTGTTGAAGAAGCATATAAGCGTACTATTCAACATATGCGTTGTGCTGTTCATACTCTGCAACTTGCAATAAGCGATGGATTGAAAGATCGTCATGCAGCTACTCTAATTGGCAAATTGAGGCAAGTAACTGTTGCAGCCAGGGCCCCTAAAACAAATGCCATTTTGAAAGGACATGAAGGAAAAGGAGCCATTTTGGATCAAACAACACGCTGGGGAAGCACTTATTTGATGGTTAAGTGTTTGCTTGAACTAAAAGACTTTCTTGAAGAACTGGACAATGAAAATTTTTTATTAACTGAAAGCCACTGCACACAAGTAAAAGCACTGGAAAATCTACTTTCTAACCCCTTTACTGTCACCAAGAGTTTGCAATCTGAAGATTTAACACCTGGTAAATTCTTGAAATGAAAGAGCTTGATATATTGCCTGAACAAAAGTGGATGGTTAATAGTTGATGGCATTGTATCTTCAATGAAGAAAAGATAGAATCTCTTACTGGATAATCAAATT
This sequence comes from Pyxicephalus adspersus, assembly GCF_032062135.1. Lineage (NCBI taxonomy): Eukaryota > Metazoa > Chordata > Amphibia > Anura > Pyxicephalidae > Pyxicephalus > Pyxicephalus adspersus. The sequence continues at coordinate 36,578,879 of NC_092866.1, forward strand.
TTGTTAGCCGCTATTTATGTTGATCCAATGAGCCGAATTTTGTTGAGTGATGACCAGACTGATACTGCAAAAAAGGCCCTCTATGATGTAGCAGTTCGCATGAAGGGATTACTACCTGAAACACCACCACTGGATGAAGCTACAAGCACTGGTAACTCAGGGTCATCCTCTTCAAATGAAGAATTAGACTTATTCCTACTTGGACAAAATTAAACTTACAGTAAAGCGACGTTGCATATGCGTGAAAGATAAACAACCAGAAAATGTCCAAATAAAGATATTCCAGCAGGAGTTTTTTAAAGAATTAAAAGAAGTAGAAAAGTATTATCTGGCTGTCACAGTTTACTTACAGACACTCTGCTGTGCTGCTTTCTGCATTTGGTCCTGCTTTACTCCATTTCAAGATTTTGGGAAGGCATCATTCCTCCCCTCCAAATTACCTTACAAACTTCTGATGAATGAATAAACCTTTTTATAGACCCAGCCAGATTAGGCATATATACTTCTATATTAAGCTTTACTCGCAATTTCCACAGCTGTGAATCATACTCTTATACACCATTTTCTTCGTCTTAACCATTCTGATCACTACTCTAGTGACGGATTCATGTACACTTAGACCGTTCAGTACGCTAAAATAACTATCCCTGAGGAAGCCCACCATGGCGAAACGCGCCAGATTAGGATGTCACGAAAAAACTTTTCGTGTGACGTTAAAGACTTCTTATTAGTTGTCTACATGTATAGTATGCTGAACCCCTGTCCTGTGAATGTCTAATAGGACAGTGGGAAATACTGTATCTTCATGTACTACGATTTCTCAATGTAAAAAATTTTGAATACACCCATTTATTTTCAAAGAACTACCCAGAGCCTCAAACCTCTTTCTTTCTCTCTTTTTCTCAAATACAAATAGAAAAGTATGATCGCTCATCGAAACCGACTGTAGAAGAAGCCATCCTTGTTTATCCCGAGATTATTAGTGATGTGGCTAGAACCATAACAGCCGAGCCACCCACCCAAGTCAGTGTTGAAAGACTATTTTCAGCTCTAAAAATAATCATGTCATATTTTAGAGCTTCTATGAAAAAGGATCTGGCAGAAGCAATTTTTTTTCTTAGAACGCTACATTGAGTTAATTTTGGATTACTTTAACAGTTATTCTACTCTACAACTATATTCCAAGTTTAATATTTAAACCGTTTTAGGTTTTCCAGCTTTTGTTTTTGTTCATGTAGTTAAGCTGTGTTTTTGTTTTAAAACTACCAAAGAATGTGGTTCATATTTTTAAACTGGTAAAGTTCCTGTTCCTGATTTGATAAACTTGATAAAAACAATAAATAAAACCTTATTGTTTATATTTTCTTTAAATTTTTTTGTCTTTTGTTTAAACTGGCCAATACAGTAGAGAGTCAGCTTCCTAGCCAGTAGCTCTGTGGTTAAATGGCGTGTATGTTGCCTTCCTTCAATCAACGTGGTAAATACATTAGCATATTACAGGGTTTCTCATTTTATCTTCACACTTTTGCAACCAAACTTCACAACAAAATTTAGACGTCTTAATTATTCATAAATCAATAAATGTTACCCTAAAGTTTTTCTCAGGAAACATTAAATAAAAATATGTAATAATTAGATGATTTAATATTCATTAATTCTTTCTCCTCTTAGGAGATATTTAGGCAGGTTTTTAGGCAAAAAGCTAAACATTTTTGTATAATTTGAGCAATCCTGCACGCTTATTGTTAAAAATACACTATTGATGCTTTCTAATAAAGCACCCAATTAATTAGCCTATCTCTTCTTACTACTTCTTTCCATTTAGAGAACATGTTCTCAACAAGATTAAGAAACGGAGAGTATGGTGGTAAAAATAAGAGTTGGTGTCTCTTACTTTCAACCAAGCTCTTTACCTGGCTAGTTTTATGAAAGGGGACATTACCCATAATTAGGATGGCATGCTGAACACTCTTCACTGAAAACATTCAAAACCTCATCAATAAAATTGAGGAATGCTTCTTGAATAAATGCTTGTGCCTTAAAGTGGAGGGTCCCATTTCTATTCCTCACACAACAAGTTGAATAATTTCTGGAAAGCACTCCAGCCACAACATGCACCGCCCTTTGTCCAATAGGAGATCTTGCCCTTTTGGTTCTCATAGAGATGTTAAAACCTGCTTCATCAAGAAAGTAGATGTTTTTTCCATCTCCCTTAGCAATGAGATCAAGGATTTTGTTAGCATAGCTAAGCCTTTCTTGAAGAGAGTGGGAATCATTGCACCTTGCAGGAATTAAAGAAGTTCTTTTTAATAACCACTGGAATTTATCAATGCATCTATCAATTGTTGGAATCGATACATTAATTCCAAATTTGACAAATAATTGATCCTTTATTTCCCTGAGGCTTATTCCGCAATCTTTGAACATTAACCTGCCTAACTCCTCCTTATGGGCTTCATCCAACTTTGAATTTCTCAGGTCTCCTGTTGGTAATTTTTCCACTCTACCTGAAGATTCAAAAGTCTTAATAATTTTGGGTATGGTTGTACGAAAACAACCCAAAACCATTACTATTTGGTAGGCATCACTTCTATTCAGATATCTTTCCACAACTCTTTGACGCATTACTTAATTCTCTTGCCATAAGGGTAAGTGCAATACTAAATATAAAGCTAATAACTTTGAAGATAAAAATATGAATAATATTGTTATCCTAAAACTTAGTATAAATCCATGAAATAAAGATATTTATTTTTAAATTTATACAAAGTAAAAAACATAATAATTGAGAAATCATCAGTTAATTTTTGTATATTTCTATTAATGTTTCTTGCGAAAAACTTTTATGGTAAAAATATTGTGTTATATTTAATTTTATAATAAATGTATTGATTTATGAATAATTAGGGGGTCTAATTTTTTTGGTTGCAAAAGTGTGACGTTTGAATGCAAAAGCGTGAAGATAAAATGAGAAACCCTGTAATACCAGAGTCAGAGTCGGGGGTACCAGAAACTGAGGAGTCGGAGTCGAAGGATTTATCTACCGACTGCACAGCCCTGGTACAATGACAACAGAAGATGTATTGGAATGCCAATAACAACACAGGTCAACATGTAATTTTTATCAGATAAAATTGTATGGGCTTTGTAGTATTTTTGATGCAGATTTCAAATCTGTGTTTTGTTTTTCTCTAGCACGTTTAGTTTTTGTGATGCAGCTAACTATATACTGAGTGAAATTCATTGTAAATAGCTTTAACATTACAACATTTAACGACAGTTTTCTTTTTTTAAGGTTAGAGACTGCACTAACTGCAACTGATTTCATTCGTCATCATGTCTAGAAATTGCCTTAATGATCCAGTTTCTGTTACATGTATGGATCATTCACGACAAATGCACATTGTCGCCAAATTAACACAGAACCTAAAATGATATACAAATTATATTTCTGCTGTCCACTTGGTGACCAGGATAAATCTTGAACTCAACCTCATCTGTACCATTTGTTCAAACAGACTGCATGACTGGCTAAACCGCCGTAAAGCAGCAATGCCATTTGCAATCCCAATAGTGTGGAAAGAACTGCGAGACCATCTAATCGACTGCTATTTTTGTCGTGTCAACAGAGTGAATTTTCAGATAAAACCAAGCACAAAATTCTACATCCCAGCTTCGATTCTGCAATTAGGCCAGTTCCGGTACCCCCGCATGATGGACTTGCTTCTGTAGAAGGTGATGAGAAATGCACCGGAGTTGCAGCGAGTTACAAACCCGAATCATCTGATCCCAACTACTTGGCTTATGAAGATTCGGAACCAGAAACCTTTACACAAGCAGAAATAATGATCTCATTCGTGATCCAAATCCCTGCTAAGACAAAGCAGAACTTCTTGCTTCTAGGCTTAAACAGAAGCACTTGCTTGCAAAGGGTGTAACTGTAACTCACTACAGAAAATGAAATCATATCTTGACAACGTTCATCACTAGTGATGGCTCACTGTGCTTCTGCCATGATATAAATGCACTCTTTATCAGTTTGTCACAAGAGCATGTTCCATCTGAATGGTGTGTCTTCATTGATTCCTCTAAAAGAAGCTTGAAAGCAGTCTTACTGCATAATGGTAATTCCAAACCAAGTTTACCAATTGCCCGTTCAGTTAACATAAAGAAGTCCTTTGACAACGTGAAGTTACTACTTGAAGCAACCCAGTATAAAACACACCAGTGGAACATCTGTGGGGATCTAATGGTCATTTGCTTGCTGATGGGAATGTAAGGAAGATTCACAAAATATTGCTGTCCATTATGTCAAGCGAGATTGGCTACCAAGAGATACCTACAAGCCCGGAACAAGCAGTGTCAAGTTTCTGCCTCTGGTTGATCTGCATAAAATATTTCTGCCACCTCTTCATATCAAGTTAGGCTTGATGAAGAACCTTGTAAAGGCCATTGGTAAATCAAACTCCATGGGTTTTCAGAACCTTGTTGAGAAGTTTCCAAACATAAGCACTGCAAAAATGAAGAAAGGGATATTTATAGGGCCACAGATCAAGTCTGTTTTGCAGGATGATGTTTTCAAACAATCTCTCAGCAGCTGATCTAGAATCTTGGGATGCATTCAAGTGGCTGTGTGAAAATTTCCTGGGCAACCATAATTCTCCTGCAAGGAAGGAGTTATGAATCTGCTTGATTCATATCAGAAACTGGGTTGTCACATGTCATTAAAAATACGTTTCTTGCACTCACATCTGGAATCCTTCTAGAAAAATCTTGGAAATGGTGAGTGATGAACAAGGAGACCCTTTTCACCAGGACAATCAGTTATTGGAGCACTGCTACCAAGGTTTCTGGAATGAAAGTATGATGGCTGACTACCGCTGGATGCTGTACCGCGACAATCCAGACAAAGAGTACACAAAAAAAAAAATCATACTCTAAGCCAGGGGTGTCAAACTCTGGCCCGCGGGCCAAATCTGGCCCTCATGGTCCTTTTTTTGGCCCCCCAAATAATTCCTAAAATGAACTACATCTGGCCCACCCACGTTACCACCTCACATCATTTTCATCACATTATTTCTGTACACCCATCATGTGACACAAAGCCTAGGCAATGATAACATAGTGCTTGACATTGTGTTTGTTTCAATCTATTTATAGTGTAATATTTAGTGTCAGACAAACTTTATGAGAGATGATGAACAACACACAACCTGCATAGATAGATATAAATGAATATTTTCAACCCTAAAGTGTGTGTAGAGGGGTTTGTTTTTGTTAGTTATGGATGACGTAGTAAACTTTAATTTTTTTTTTAATACATTTTGAATTTGGCCCCCAACTGGGTCTAAGTTTTTAATACACTCAGTGTATTTGAGTTTGATACCCCTGCTCTAAGCATTTCTAAAGAAACAATAGTACCTGACTGACACTGTTCAGTAGATCAGTGTGCCTTATTTTACTTCACACTGAAGATGTATAAGGAAAAATTTGCTGTGGTTTCTGATGATCAAAACTATTTTTTTGTTGACCTGTGTAATGGATGGCACTGTATCACAGAACGTGTGGTGCACAAGTTACCAAGTGGCTGTGGATTTGTACACATTAAAGGGTACCTATCATGGCATTTTTAACTGGGTGGCTATCCCTTCATATAATGCAACTCAAAAAAAATACCACTTTTTTGGACATGCACAGAAGGGGTTGTCCTGGAATGTAAAAACACACACATGCGCAGTGGGTTCAGATTTTTTTTTTTTTTTTTACATTTCCATGAAGGTGTGTCACCAGATTTCACACAGTGCACATATAAGTGACATAGGGAGAAGCTGGTAAGGCACAGAAATCACTGATCTTGGCTTGTGGAAGGATGAAGGGTTTTTCACTGGTAAAGATAAGTGGTATATTTTTTTGTGACTGTTCCACTGCAATGCACATTTTCAGCTGTTTAAAAATAGGACACAGACACCTCCTGTCACACATGTAAACCATATCGTAGTAGAACTTGTAGGTGCCTGCACATTATAGACACGGCAACCAATGCACAGGATGATAAAACCATGATACCCCTATGCTTGTCAGAAATAAATAAAAAACGAGATCAGCTCCAGCGTGACGTCACATGGACGAATTATTCGCAGGCACAGGTGGTATAATTAAAATGCTCATCCCCACCCAGTAACAAGCATCCTTTATTACCATTGTAGTCTGACAGGGGGCTCCCGGGTATTACTCAGCACGTAGAATTCTGGCAGTCCCTCCATGCTTCCCGGTTATTTCCGTCTCTCCCTAAAATGCAGCTTCCCGCCAGACTTCACACTGGCCTCCGAAATCACCCGCTACATAAACCACGCCCATATTGTTCAAACCTCTCCTTGTTTCCGCCCTACTGTCCTATCAGAATCAGTAGAACGGTATCTCACCACACCCCTTGTTTGTACCGCATGGACTGAAGAGCGCGGTTATCTGTTTGCTACGTCAGCTGATCACCGTGTGGTTTGGTAACAGTGTGCATGTTAGAAGGAAATGCTTAAGAGGTGAGTGGGGGCGCCTTGCGAAAGACATACAGAGTTCTCTTGGTGAGACGTCTTGCGCTTGGAGAGGTACGAGAGAACGCAAGGGGGTGGAGCGTATATAGGGGTTGCGATTGAAGCTTTAGGAGAGCGTATGGGGGAGGGGGAGGATGATATCTGAGGGTGCAAGATAGCGCTTGGGGGTTATCTGGGGTGCAGGAGTGTACATGTATGATGCAAGAGGCAGAAGGTGGTGGGATCTGGGGGTGATAGGGAGCGATTAGGTGTGCTGGAGAGTGCATGGGGGTTGGGTTCTGTGGAGGGGGTGCAGGAAAGTGTGGGGAATGGGTCCTGGGAAGAGGGTGCATGAAAGTGTGTGGGGGGTTGGATTATGTGGAGGGGTAGCAGGAAAGTGCGTGGGGTTTGGTTCTGGAGAGAGGGGAGAGTGTGTGCAAGAGAGTTCCTATGGTATGTGAACTGGGGTACAGAATAGTGCCTGGGTATGTGATGTGGGTTTGCATGCAAGCTTATGGAGGGGTGTGATCTATTGGTGCGATAGAGCTCCTGGCGTAAGAAGTGTGGTTTAGGAGAGAACCTGGGGAGCTGGAGTGTGCTTTACCATGCAAGAGGTTCCAGGTCAAGAGTAAAGTATTCTAAGGCTATGTACACATGTGCAATATTTGTCGCTGCGCTTTCTCTCCTTCACTTTTTAAGATCGTTCATCGTCCGTGGATCTGCCAGGATGGTCATTTGGACGGCGAGCGATGTGCACACACCAAATTCTCCTCCGATATTGATTATTCGACGAGAACCATTGCACATGTATATATAGCCTAAGTGGCTCTTAGTAGTTTTGTAGTGACCGGACCCCCTGTAACCTGACAAGGGCACTATAGCTGAGGAGTATCGTCAAAATGCTGAATCTCACATAACCATGCCATGTAATGAAGATTTTTGAGATTTGCATGAAAATAAATGTTGCTTTGTATTCTTTTTTTCCTAAAATGGAAAACCATTCTCTTTTATTGTCTATATCAGGTTGAATAAAAATAAATACTATATTTTAAATCAACCCCAGAACAGAAATGGGCACCTGGGTCTAGTTACTTTTCAAATGAGCAAGAAGACATATACTTCTTTTTGGAATGATATTGTCCCAACTCCCCATTGAGTGTACAGGACAAGAAGTGAGAAAAATCTCCCTAATAAGCTACTAATGGCAAAAAAAAAAAAACATTGGTTTTCTCCCTTCATTTACACTGTTTAGGGAACAAAAACATTTTGCTTTTAGATATACTTTAGTACAGGGGTGCCCAACAGGTGAATCGCGATCCACCGGTAGAAGGCACTGCGAGTAGATTGTGGAGCCCTGCCTTTCAAAATAATAACTGCTGTGCGCGGTAGAGTTTAAGTCCAAGTTTTTTTGTTGGTACATCACTTTGGCTTGGTCATTTTAAAAGTAGCTTGCAAACCAAAAAAGTGTGGGCACCCCTGCTTTAGTACATTAACATGTCTACAGGGATTGAATATAATTATTTACTTATAGAGAAGAAAAAGGAGAGGGGTAATGTTTTTCTCACTTTATGCCAAGCCTATAAATCTGATAAATGGAAGAAGAAAAAAAGAGGCTTTTTGGCATAATTACATACAGTTTACTTAAGGCTTTCTCCAGGTTTTCTCCATTAAGCACCTACTACACAACACCAAAACTGTTTAGCATCCATATATTATTTTGGACTACAGGAAATCAAACTGTAAGTAGTTAATAATTCAGTTTTTTCAATGATTTTATTAACAAAATATTAACAATCTTCCAAAATTCTCTATATTGTATTGTATTATATTCTATTTTTTTGTATTTTCTTTATTGAATTGTACTACAAAAATGACTGATACACATGTACATGATTTTTTAGTGATCTGTATTTTCTAGCGATCTGTAGATAAGTACAGGAAACACTAATACGAATGCTCATCGAATAAGAAAGTGAAAAAATATCAATAGTCTGTTTAGTCATGATATAATACCATGTATTGCACTTCATAATGTCTGCACTCTATAATGTCTTTACATCCTTTTTTGACGTTTTTCTTTCTGGTGATAGATACACCAATCTCATATTATATTGTTCTTGTTATTTTTGATAGTTTGTTATCCAAGTCTCTGCCCACGCCTGAGAAAGCCAATAAGGCGAAACGTGTTGAGACGATACGTTACTCATATTAAAGGATAGCCCATATAAAAGTTTATGATGAACCTTTCATTATATTGTAATATTGCACAATGAATTAGTTTGCAATTTCTGTTATCAGTCTTAAGTATACTGTAGGGATTGAATATATTTTAATTTCTTGCCTCCTGTTATTTTGTCATACTTACGTCTTCCCCTCTACACCGCAGACGCCTCTCTCCTGCGCATGCGGGCAGTTCTGATGCTGGGCGTGCCTCTGTTTCCAAGCTTTAATAATTTCATCCAATCCGCTGGCCAATCAGAAAATAGCCTCTTGACCAGCCCTGGCTATTTAGCTAGCTCACAAACTGCACTCTGTGTGCCATTGTGCCAAACTTCTAGTTCTGTGAGCTACTTCCTGTTCATCTGGTGCTTAATTCAGTGTTTCCTCTGTCCAACTCTTGCATTAACCCCTCGTTGTCCAGTTTGTTGGTTCCCAGCGAACTTTCCTGTGCTGTTTCAGTGTTCCTCTCTGTCTGTGGATATCCCTGAGTCACCTGTGCCTCCTTTTGCTTCCAGTGTCTCCTGTGTTCCCTGTGCCTGCAGTGGCTCCTGTGTCACCAGTGTCTGTCTTCTGGATCCCTGGCGTGTGACCTCTCTTGCTTGCTGCCTGCCTCCACCCCAGCTTTCCTCGACTATCCTTCTGCTTTGTGATTTGGTACCGTGTTTTGCCCACCTTGGTGTGCCCAATGACCGCAACCTGGCAGTAACCAGCGGCGCAACATCCTCACCATCAGAGGCTCTGGAGAAAACCTGGTTACTGCCTAGACTCTTGGCCCTTGGCCCTTCTCAGGACTCACATCACCTCCAAGCAAGCCATAGCACCCCGTAATGGTCCTGTCTCTCTGTGCGTGACATAGGCTTTGATGCTACTTTGGAGGCAGGTGGAGAAAAAAATGGGTTCCACCAACAGAAAAGTAACAATATAAACTAGCTACATGCCATATATTCTAGTAATCAGGAATGCAGTTTTATATCTCGTAGGCATGAAAAAAAGAAAGCTTTGCATCAGAAGCAATCGTGAAATCTGAAAAAAAGAAAAGCATAAAAATGATTAATAAACAGTATTTACATAGCGGCAACATATTACATAGCGTTGTACCTTAAATAGGGGTTGGAAATGACAGATACAAAAAAATGACACAGGAGGAGGGGAGGACCCTGGCCAGAAGAGTTTACAATCTAGGAGGAAAGAGCAGAAGCACACACTAGGAAGGGGGATATGGAATGGTGGGTAAGTAGTTATAGTTTTAAAAAACAGTAGAAGATGCATAAGCAAGTTTGAAAAAATGGGTTTCAAGTGGTCTTTTAAATGAGCAGAAAGTAGGAGCAAGCCGAATAGGACGAGGAAGACCATTTCAGAGAGTTGGGGCAGCTCTAGAAAAGTCTTGGACCAGTGCATGTGATGAGGTTATGAGTGAGGAAGTAGTCATTAGTAGGCCATTGGAGGAGCAAAGAGAGCGGCTAGGGGAGTATTTTCCTACCAAGTCAGAAAGGTAAGTGGGGAGAGGAGGAGGTGTGAAGGATGGATGAGCCTGGTTGCAGCATTCATATCAGATTGTAGAGGAGAGTGTTGGACTAGTGGAATACCAGAAAGGAGGATTGATTCTACCAAACAGAAATAGAACGGTGATATGTAGTACCTATTCAATTTTATTGTTACCTGTATATTTCTAAAAATAATATGTTTGAAGGCACTAATGATGAAGGCAGAGTCTACAGATTATTAAAAATGTACACCATTCAGTGTTCTTACCAGAATTTGTTTCTAGCTAGGTGTGAGGCAGCTAAGAGCCAGTTGGTCAAAAAGTGGGCTGGCAAGACACAAAAAAATTAGTATATGTACAAAACTTAATTTCATCTTAACTGGATTACTTGGGTTGTTAATGACATTTTGGGTAAATTTCATGGCAGTAGCCTCATTAAAAATATATTTCCTGGATTAATTTCTGGAACAGATATAAGTCCGAAGGGGCCGGGTCAGGTGAGTAATGGGGATTGTGGACCAATTGGAAACCCAAGGTGTTTAATTTGGCAGCCACAACGTTGGATGTGTGCGCAGGTGCATTGTCCAGCAAAAAAATGATCCCTTTGGTCAACTTTCCACGGTGTTTCATCATAATTGCCTCCCTCAGCTGGTCCAGGAAGGTTAGCATAATACTGTCCGGTGATACTAGAGCCCTAAGGTAGGTAGTCCACCAACAGAATACCGTCTTTGTCACAGAAAATGGACGCCATGACTTTTTTGTCTGATTTCTGGGTTCGGCACTCCCCTGGCCGCAGGGACACGTTGTGTCATCTTCAGTCACTAACCTAGGCAAAAAGACCTGTGCAGCTTCAAAATAAGCCCAAACGGCTTTGGATGCTTCAACTGGCTACTTCTTCTGATCACTGTTCAAACATTTCTGCACCCACTTCGCTGAAAGATTGCACATGTCTAGGATAGTGGTGAAAACAAAGCCAACACGCTCCCGTGAGATGTCAAGTATCTTTTTTGCGGATATTCATTGGTCCTCAATAATCAGCTCATGGACAGCATTGCAGGTTGCTGGGTCAGTTGAGGTTAGAGAGCGCCCACTGCGGTGCTCAGCTTCAACGGTGAAATGCCCAGTCTTGAAACGAGATATCCAGGTTTTGACAGTGCTGTAGGAAGGACACTTCTCCCCCAGTGTTTGTGACATGCCAGTGTGAATATCCTTTGCTGACTTTCCCTGAAGAAACGAAAACTTCATGGCGGCCTGTAATTACACTCCAACGACGTGAAACTTGCTTTGCCTCTGCCATCACAGCTTCTCACTAAAAGAAAAAACAGTTTTAGGAATCCCAAAGACCTGATATTTGCACAGCTACATACTAAGAAAATAGGTTGTCATATGCCCCCACACTCATTTTTCTATTACATCTGGAAGGGGGGAACCCCCTTGTACATGTATATTTTATTACCCATCATTTTTTAGATATATATTTATATATATATATATTGTGAGGGGTTAAGCTCAGGATCGCCTTTGCTGGGGTCAAAGGACACTTGTCTGGTGCATCCAACTAGGATCACACACCAAGGTTTAAGTGTTAAGCTGACTTGTAGTCAGGTTTATTTGAAGGTTGCAGCTAAAATAAAAAAAATGGCAAAAGAAAACCTTGCCTGTCCGGCACTTACTTTACATCCAATGTTCCTGTCTATCAGCTGGAGGGCTTCTCCTTGTCAGCTCCAAACAAAGCTATCAGCAACCTTTTACTCCGTTCATTCACCCAGACCAACTTTCTGTGTCCCCAGCAGAGAGCTCCTCACAGACCGACTGTCTGCGCCTCCAAACAGAGCTCTCCCACACAGGCCACAGTCTCTCCAAGTTACACTGAGCCTGCACAGACCCCTGTCTGTGTCTCTCCAAATTAGGCTCCCTCTCTCACACAGTCCACCTGGCTGTGTCTCTGTAAGCCAAGCTGAGCCCGCACAGATCCCTGTCTGTGTCTCTCCAAATTAGGCTCCTGACTGAGCTCCTGGCTCTGTGTTATATCCCCACCCTCAGTGTTTCTTCATTAGAGTTCTCACAGTTGAGGGTCTTCCACCTGCTACTTCACACTGGAGAGGAATCTTGGGTAAATTATTTCACAAACAGGAATCCTGGGCAAATATATCTCTCCTCCACCTCTAATCCTGCATTGGTGTCACATATCCCCCCCTCTGCTCAGGCCTGTGGAACTGAGCAACTGAAACCAACAGACAGTACACAGGTGACAACGCCTCTGCGTTTCCTTGTCACGCTGCCATTTTCTCCCTGTTCAGGTTCACCCACTTCAGAGGGGCATGATCAGTGACTAACCGAAACTTCCGACCCAATAAGTAATATTTGAGTGATTCAAAAGCCCACTTGATGACCAAACACTCCTCTGTGTAGTTTCTCTCAAACTGTGTAGTTTCTCTCATGCTTATTTAGTTTCAGACTTAAGTAAAGCACAGGATGCTCCTCTCCATCAATCCTCCTCTCCAATCATTGCCCCTATTCCTGAGTTAGAAGGCTCTGTCTGTACCACAAATTCATTTTTAAAGTCAGGGGTCATCAATACTGGTTGGGAACAAAGAGCCTGCTTTAGAGTCTGAAACGCCTCCTCTACTTCATCGTTCCACTTTATCATCACTGACCCGCTTCCCTTGGTGAGATCAGTTAAAGGAACTGCTATAGCTGCAAAATTGAGTATGAAGCATCTATCAGAGCCAGTAATCCCCAGGAATGCCTTCACTTGTTTCTTATTTACAGTCTCGGGCCAGTTCTGTATGGGTTCAATCTTGGCAGTTTGGGGCTTTACTACACCTCTCCCTATAATGTAACCCAAGTACTTGGCTTCTTCTAGACTAATGCTACATTTCTTGGGGTCGCAGTCAACCCTGCTCTCCTCAAATCATCAATCACTGCCTGAAAGACTCTCACCTGTGAGGTAATTAATGAAGAAGCACTGAGGGTGGGCATATAACATAGAGCCAGGAGCTCAGTCAGTAGTTCAGTTCTGCTTGGAGACACAAACAGGGGCTCTGTGTGAGGAGCTCTGTTTGGAGAGACACAGACAGGGATTCTGTGTGAGAAAGCTCTGCCTGGGGACACAGAAAGTCAGTCTGTGTGAATGAACTCAAACCTGAGTAAAAGGTTGCTGAAAGCTTTGTTTTGAGCTGACAGGGAGAAGCCCTCCAGCTGGTAGACAGGAACGTTGGATGTATAGTAAGTGCTGGACAGACAAGGTTTTCTTTTGCTGTTTTTGTTATTTTATCTGCAACCCTCAAAAAAAAACTGGCTACAAGTCAGCTTAAAACTGTTACCTTGGTGTGTGATCTGAAGCGGATGAACCAGACAAGTGTCCTTTGACCCCAGCAAAGGCGATCCTAAACGTAACCCCTCACAAGTGGTGGAGGACGCCGGCAACATATTAAAGTCTGAAAATGGATGACGTGGTAAAGGCCCTGATACAGTCAGCAGGAGGCAACCAGAGAACAACAGCGCACAAATGCAACCCAGCAGGAAGCCAACCGCTTACTGTCTGAACAGCTAACCACCCTGATAGGGGCCACGAATAAAGACCGTCAAGTCTTGCAGGAAGTGGTGCAGCATGTGGGAAGTCTTCCAGTGATACAGTCAGGAAAAGAGCAGACAACTATCCATTTGGGTCACTTTTTGCAAAAGATGACAGCAGAGGATGATGTGGAAGCTTACCTGGCTACCTTTGAGAAGACAGCAGTGCGGAAAGCATGGCCAAAGGCACGGGTGGGCGGGACTGCTCCCCCCATTTCTTGCAGGTGAGGCGCAAAAGGCTTATTTTGACCTGGAACCTGAGGCTGCCCAGGACTTTGATAAACTTAAGTCTGAGATCCTGGCTAGGTGTTACCCTAGGTGTTACCCTAGCAGTCAGAGCCCAGAAAGTACATCAGTGGACATAAGCCCCCACGTTTGCAGATGTTCGATCTCATCCATTTGACCCGGAAGTGGCTACAACCAGAGATGTTATCAGCCCCCGACGTGGTGCAGCGGGTGGTCCTCGACAAGTTCCTGAGATCACTACCCCCAGCCCTAAGGAAGTGGGTGAGTCATGGGGACCCCAAGACAGCAGATCAACTCGTTGATCTGGTGGAGCGATACTCTGCGGCTGAAGATCTTCTAAATAACTCTCAGCCCTCAACCCCACAGATTCTAAGAGTTCATGGTAAGACTATTCTGGGGCGTAAAGGAGCTGAGAGAAATGTGAAGACTTTAAATGAAGAAGATAATGAGACTATGGGCTCAGGAAAGCCCAAGGTGTATAATTTTGGAGTAAACAAAGGGCTTATAAGATGTTTTCAGTGTAAGGAGTTGGGACACATTGCAGTGAACTGTCCTATAACTAATGAACCTATGCAATGTGATGTTGCCTTTATGAAAAACCGCATGTCTATTTTTGCGCAAGTGGTGTGTACTGCGGCAGGTTCAGACAGCGCAGAAAAACATTTGTGTGAGTTAAAAGTGAATGATCAAAATGTGACTACGCTGCTAGACTCAGGTAGTGTAGTAACTCTGGTGAAAGCAGGCCTTATAGGCCCCTCTGACAGTGAATCAGACACATTCACGGTGACTTGTGTGCATGGGGATACATGTGAATACCAGACAACCCTTGTGTATATTACAACTCCCTATGGATCAGTGCTTCATAAAGTTGGATTAGTCCCACCACTAATGCATTTGGTTATTCTTGGGAGAGATTTTCCACATTTTTGGAAATTATGGGAGTCCAAGTTGGAACCAAAAAGAGGTGCACCGCAGATATTGACAGCATCAGATATAAGCCCAGAACCCTTAGAGGATTCCCCACTATTGGACGTAGTTAAGGTATTGGCAGAGAGCTCCACCCCTTTTCCATTCTCTGTTATGGCCAGAGACCTAGATGAGTCCGCGTCAGAGACAGAAGGAGTAACACTTCAGGGTATGCCTGACCTAGACGTTAGGAAAGATGACCTTCAAAGTGAACAAATGAAGGACCTTACCCTTACGCGAGCCAGAGAAAATATAAAAAAGTGGTAAATGGGAATCCTATAGAGTCTGGTTCTAGGCTTGCTTTTCCCTACATGGCTCTAGAGAATGACTTGTTGTATCTGATAGACAAGAAGGGAGAGGAGGTGGTACAGCAGTTAGTGGTTCCAAAGCCCTACAGGAGAACCGTTCTGGATCTGGCACATGGACACATTATGGGGGGCCATTTAGGGATCCAGAAAACTACTGAAAGATTTTTCTGGCCTGGAATGCATGGAGACATTAAAGCATATTGCGAATCCTGCCCTCAGTGTCAGATTACAGCCCCTATGCCCCATTTCCGCAGCCCTTTGGTGCCCTTTCTGATTATTGAAATACCCTTTGAGCGCATCGGGATGGATTTGGTTGGCCCCCTAGTTCGGCTATGTGTGAGTCCAAATGAGGAGGTAATGGAGAGCAGTTTGGCTGAGAAGGGAAGGTTGGGCTCATCCACCACAACATTAAAGTTACCAAGGATGAGGGTGGGCAGGTAATAAGAAAGAATGTGTAGGAGCCAGGAGGCAAAGTTATCCAAGAATTGTGATACTGGGCCAGGGGGGCGGTAGACAACAGCAACAATGAGGGGTAAGGGGCTAAAGAGACAGGCAGAATGTACTTCAAATGAGGTGAAAATACGAGAGGGTGGGGTAGGAAAGTCTCTGTATGTACAGTTAGGTGAGAGAAGGAGACCCACACCACCCTCTACTTTGTTGCCAGGTCTAGGGGTATGTGTAAAGTGCAGGTCTCCATAGGAGAGAGCAGCAGCAGAGGCAGAGTCCAGAGGAGGAAAGCCAAGTTTCAGTGAGAGCCAGAAAGTTCAGAAATTTGGAAAGGAGAAGGTTGTGTATAGAGGTTAATTTGTTGCCAACAGATCTGGCATTCCATAGGCTGCCAGAGAGAGGGGTTAAGGAGGTTAGGAGAAGGGAGTATCTTACTGAGAGTGTATGGAAGGGGGAGACTGTGTGGGGGGGGTGTTGTTGCATCATGCATGTCTGCACATTTAAATTTGTGTTTATGCATCATGCATGTCTGCACATTTAAATGTGTGTTAAGGCTGCTTCCCGTAAATGTCAGCCTAACAACTCCCCGTCTTTAATGCTTCTGATCTCCTAAACCCTTGTTTGGAACAACTTGAAATTTGGAGGAGACACTGAGCCCCCCAATAGCTACTACTAAACCACATTTCTTGGAGGCTGTTGCTGTTTCAAATGCCAGTGCTTCTAGGAGTCCAAAATCGAAAAGGCACATTTCTTGCCCCCCTGGGCCACTTACCTAGCATTGAGAATTGTGATCCTGCCCATAGATTGATAACTACATTTCAAGGAACCTCAATTTATCTGGAATGGTGAGGTACATAAACCAGAAAATGTAGGTTCAAGTGTAGGACACTTGCTCCATGCTATATAAGTAAGTGGGCCCAGGGATCTAACTAGCATTTAGCTTAGTGTGGTGGAATCCGGAAGATTCTTAGTAATAGTATACACATACATATCTACACACATTATTAACAAACTTTGTCAATTTGCACCAGAAAATATATAAATGAACCAGTTATCTTTTTTTTTTTTTTTTTTTTTTTAAGAGGTTGTTGTAAAAATAACTAACATTTGGTTTACCTTTTCCTTTAGACAATGCTTATGCAGCGCTACGATCAGCAGCCGTCCATTTAAGCACCGGATTATGGAGGGGATGGCAGACAGGCTCTGGACCCCAGCAGGTACGCGGCCAACTGTGGGCCAAATCCAACACACTTGGAGTGACCTGAAGTGGAGGAGACTGGATTTCCTCTGCGAATTGAGGGACCGCATACTGTCTGGTAAGTTTGGCATTTTGTCTTCTCCTCTTGTTTAGGGGCGGTGTTTTAGAATGTTTGTTGTTTGTGGAAAGTAGTATTGTCTAGCCTAGAACTGTTTGTTTTTCCCTTCCTATATTTTATTACCTTTATTAATTTGGGATGTTTGTTTTTGTTATTATTGCCAACTCTTCATCATGCCGGCGACGGCTGCTGATTGTAGAGCGGCCATACAGGCGGTTGCCCAGGAGCTGGAGGAGGAGTCGTCCACCACGGAGGGGTCGTCCAGCCCGAAGGGGCAGCCTGCTCCGGAGGAGGAGGCCATCCCAGGGGAGGAGGCAGCGTCTTAAGACGAGACAGAGAGGAGGGGGCTGAGGCCTGGGACATTGCCTGTAAGCTAACCCTACAATTACCTTTTGTTCAAAATGTTTTAAGAAAACATATTCTCACACTACTTTCCCCATTTTTAGTTACAAATACAAAGATCGAGCATAATTTGATGTAGCTTGTAGTCATTAGTCAGGCATCAAATGAAGGTTCTTTCTAGGTTGTTGGCTAGCATGACTAAAAATAGACATGATTTGTTCATTTGTACCTTACTGGCAAATGTTTAAGCACAATTGTTGCACATAGCAAAAAAGTATGTGTTAGAAGTTCAGCATTAATCAGTTCTTTTTTACCAAAACTTCCAAAAATCTAATTTAGTCTGGCCCACCCACCTTTACTTATGTTGTTTATTTTTCATCTACAGCTATTGGAGTGGCCTTGCCACCACCTCCTCCAGAGGACACAAGTTCCTCATCTGAATGTAAGTATTTCTATAATTTATATATTGTGAACATTCCTTTAGGACCATGAATTTAAACTGGGATATAGTTTGTTAGGCCTAGCTCCAATAAGTATCATTATGAGTGTATGACTAGCTTCATGACTAGGCAGCTTTTACCAGAAGCCAAAGGTTAAATGTCACTTAGCCAAGTTTGTCCTTTGTGAAAAGCCATAACCTTTATTGACAAAAAACTGCATCACTTTAGTTCCATTGCCATAATTAGCTTGGCCCCAGCAATCATCTTTCTTTCTTGTTTTGCTCAGTGTAAACAGCAAAAGTCATAACTTGATGAGTTCTAACTTGCATTCTTTAGCACTGTGCTATTTAAGAACCAGCTCTATATTATACTATTACATTTGCTCAGTACTTGCACCTCTAATTTTCTTGTCCCCTTCCACATATTGGCTTGGTATTGGCTTCACAGGAGGATGTCTGCCATGGAGTATCAGCTGAGGATAGTCCCTCCTCGGGCTTTGCCCAGGCGGTACCGACCAAAAAAATAGTTTTGTAAAAATTTGTAAATATGTTTTTAAAATTTTGTTATATTTTATATTTTTTTGAATTCATATTTAAATGTTGTTTGTTTACTAAAAATCAGTTGTGGGGGGGGGATAAAACCCACCAAAAATTACTAAAAAACAAAAATCAAGATTTTGTAATGTGTTTTTTTGTTTCAAATAACAAATCCACACATTTAAAAAGCTCCAACCAGGCCTGCTGTGACATCCATGGTTCTCCTTTACAAAATAAAAAAAAACAAACAGTAGTTTTTACACAACAGTTACATAGTTACATAGTAGGTTAGGTTGAAAACAGACATAAGTCCATCAAGTTCAACCACTAGGGAAATAATAATATCCCAGATATAAAACCCTATAAGACATAGTTGGTCAAGAGGAAGGCAAAAAAAAAAAACCCTGGTACAATTTTCTTCAACAGGGGAAAAAAAATTCCTTCCTGATTCCATGAGGCAATCGGATGTTCCCTGGATCAACAGTCACTGTTATTTTTACTTTAAATCCTTAATACCCAGTTATATTTTGTCCTTCTAGAAAAACATCTAGCTTTTTCTTAAAGCAATCTTTAGTAGTTGCTGAAACTACATCCTGAGGGAGCCGATTCCACATTTTCACAGACCTTACAGTGAAGAATCCCTTTCTTATCCGGAGCTTAAGCATTTTTCTTCCAGATGCAAACAGTGCCCTCTTGTTCTTTGTAATGATCTCAAAGTGAATAATGAAGAAGAGAGTTCTCTATATGGACTGGTTATATATTTATACAGGGTGATCATATCGCCCCTTAAACGTCTCTTCTCAAGGGAGAATAGATTCATTTCAGCTAATCTCTCCTCATAGCTGAGTGTATCATCTCCAACCTTGGAGAGCTTTGATAAATCAATGTCTAAAATGACATTCAAACCTTCATAAACACCCTGGAAAGCTATCAAAGCAATAAAATATGTTTTGAACTAAGTAAATTTGTCCCTGGAAATTTTCTATACTACTGCTATTTGAATAATGTAAACACCTAATTAATGCATACAATCTGGTGTTTAAGAGTGCTTGACCCTGCTTGTGAGCTTGGCAATCAATGTGGTTTGATGTTGTGCTTGGCAACCTGGACCTCCTTCCGTTACCATCAGGTGTGTTAGAATTGACAACTTGCTTGGCCAGGAAGTTGAAGTGTGCTTGTATACAATAGGGCCAACATCAGGCAGCACACAAAAATGAGAACAAAACTTTAACACTAATACAAATGAACAGAGGAGTTGTGTAAAACAGTGGCAGCAAATCAACATTAAGTATATTAACCCCCCTAGCGTGCTGATTCTGGCCATATTTCCATGCAAAAAGCGGTACAAATTTTTGCATTTAAATTTATTTTACATTGTGGACCTATAATTCTTAGGCTTAACTCACAAACACATGTCTAATAGTTAATACATTTAATAATAAACTTTAAAAAAAAAACACAAAAATCTGTTAAAAAAAATAAAATAAATAAATAATGTATAATGTAATATAACTGTACAGCAGCATATATACATTTATATTATAATTTTATATATATATGAAGAAATTAATATTTCTTTGTATTGGACTCAATACAGCTATTTTGTAATAAATCCAATACAAAACTATTTGAAATTCCCTCCGCTAAATCCCGGCGGCACCGATGTCACAGGGAAACCCCGGAGGACGTTTCTGCAATTCGCGGCTGGACATCAGAGGAGCCAGACATGTCCCCAGGACCTGCGGGGACCAGCAGGATGCCGGGGGACAGCGTTGGAACAAGGTAAGTGGGTTTTTATTCTGCTTTTAGGTACCCCGAGTCAGACTCGAGATTACCACTAGGGGGATTAAAGTAAAATTACAAAATGTCAAAAGCTTATTACAAAATGTCAGACAATGAAAAAAAGAGCAAGTAAAGAAAAACCAGGACAAAATAGTCATAAAAGGAATATGTAACAATATATGACATTGTGACTTTGAGAATGGGACAAAGGCAACAAGGGGGATCAAGTCAAAAAAAGTCAAGCAGTCAAGATTAAAAACCTGTATTTAAGGCCATTGGAGGCCCTTTCTTCACTCTCCCCCCCCCCCCCCCCCTTAGTTTTTTGTTTTTTTTCCCTCACGTTTGTTTGCTAGAAGGTTGATTTTCACGTGCAGATATATAAAGCCATTAGAGGTCCTTTCTTTACAAAAAGGAAATGTTAAATTTTTCCTCTTAGAAGACGTATTATAAGTGTATTGTGTCTTATTTTTTTCCAAATACTTTGTATTTTTTATGTATAATATGTGTGTATATTGTGTTTTTGTATAGTATGCTTTTGTAATTTAGTTGTATATATAAGCAAGATTTAATAAAATAAATTATCCAAAAAAACTGTGGATGCCCACAGAACAGGGAGCAGGTGTGCGCTAATTAATTGCCTCACCAGTGCCAGCTTACCAGATCCTCCTGAATCGTGCAGGTGCAACTTCATTGCCTTAATTTGCGAATTCTTGACCGCCCCCTGTTAATAATTCATGGTTGCAGTAAGCAAGCGCAGCACTACACGATCAGGTGTCAGCTAATTAATTGCTATGACCTCATTATTGATAGAGCTTAACAGATTCTCCTGAATCGCACAGCTGCAACTAATCACCTTAACTGGCATATTCTCGACCTCATAGCTCATTTATCAAAGCCAGATTCAGGCTGGTAAGTGAAGGTGAGTGTACTAGCACTCGTCTCCAGCTTACGGAAATACACCTCATATATCGGCGCGTATTTACCCGTACTTGCTTGATAAATCAGGGCCAATGTCTCTTCTGCGATAAGGGATTCTTACCTGCCTATTTCTGATAGTCTTTACAGTTCTTGCTAAGTTGTTCATGCACAGCTCTGTGAGCAATTTTTGATGGTGTCTTGTGTGCAGTGGTATTGCATCTTGGATGGATAACCTACATTTTCCTCTACTATCTCCAAACCAAGAACCTCTGTTTGTATAGTTTTGTAGTTAAATCCATAATTTGTATCTCTAATTATGGATATGGGTTGCAAGTAATGCTGGTGAAGCCAAAGAGCTAGCAAATATTTGTAACAGATATTTGTTCTTAGAATAACTGACCTCTCAGTTCATTAAACCACTGTGTACAGTGTGTGTGGCATAAATGTCACCCTCTCAAGTTCACCCTGCGCTTAGATTTTCCAGCCCGCTGAGCAACAATATAAGCACTGGCATGCTGAGAAAGGCCAACTGCTCTATTAACCTTTGCCTTCCTCAAACAGGTAGGTTGCCACCAGGTGATAGGACACAAGCATGAACTGTTACTCCTGACAACTGTAGCTATAATTCTGCCCACTTGCTGAAACTTCAGTGAATAAGATAGTGTTCAGAAGGTTCCACTATTTGACTTTCAGAATTCAGGAATTTAGCTTAGATGTGGATGTATGTGTTGATGTGTGGTTTTCTAAGCCAATACACAGAGGAATGACTGATACAACCGTCCTATGTGAGCAAATTGTAGGAAGACTGAGAGGGTTCTCTCACAAATTATGATACTCTGTGAACACACCTAGGATGGTCCTCTTCTAGTTTACCTGATGCCTAGAAGAGTAATTCTTAAACTGCAGAATTATAGTCCACTATAATGCTCATTTTGAGACCAATACTTTGTATTGAACTGTGTGATGGAAATTTGTCCCTGGATACAGGTCAGAGGCCAATTCACCACCAGATCCTGGGTTTATTGACACCTGAAGAAAAAGAATCCCCATCTATGGCATATATGGTTTTAGGAAGGTAAATTCCTGGTGGGGGAATATTTTGTAATTGTGTCCATACTGTTAGACACAGGCATTAAAGAGGAACTCTGGCCTCCATTGTTGGGGGTCTCTGACATCACCAATGTGGGGTGCACAAGTAGCAATACACCAAGAAGAAGTTACAGCTAACTTAAGCACAGTAACAAATTAATTCAAAATACAGAGTGGTGGAGTGCTAAAAATTTAATGGCTTGTTTCACTTCACTCATGTTTCTAACTTAGTGTATAGTGTTTCTAACTATAGTGTATATAGGTATGTGTGTACAAATATCTTAACTGAAAAATATTGATTTTTGATGACAATATTATATACTTCAGTAGTGTACTTTTATTTTTTTATACATATAGCTATTAAATTATTTATTAGAAAATTACGTATAAAATGTTTTTGTACAAGCCCCTAATAAAGCATTTTAACACAATTGTGTTTGTTTTTCTTGGCTAATACTAAAAGGTTTTTATTGTGCATGACATAAGTATGAAAATAGTTCCACGGTTCCACATTGTCACCCAGTACTGACAATATGCCGTAGTGGAAATAAAGAGGAACTCTGTCCTCCATTAAAAAAGAGGCAAATATAGTTATGTGCACACAGCTACATAGCTGCCGGTTTGGGCCAGCACTAGAACATACAAATATCTGGCAGTGTACAGGTTTTTGAAAACAATAATTCTTATTCCTGATATCATAATGATAACATGACATTGTGTAAGTGAAATTAAGGAATTAAAACCTCATTACTTAGTTCTTTGCTTGGGCCAAAAATACCCCTGAAGAAGCCCAACGGGCAAACGTGTGGGGTTTATTGAGACCATTAGAGGGTGAAACATTAAACTACTATATAGCTATTCAAGGAACGCTACTGCCTGATCTAGAGTGTAGTAGCCTATTGTTTAGTAAATGGTCTAAAAAAGAACCCTATCTTGGGGCTCAATGGACAATATCATTATTTTTTACAATAGTATATGTGTGCTGTTAACACTGTTAACTTTAATGTGTTACTGAATTAGACCAAATACAAACTGACCAACAAATAACCCTACTGTTACCTCTCTTATTTCTAATTTTGAATATCTATTGCCTTAGGGGTTGGCAATTTGAATATACAGTATATACTTTTTCTACATAGGGTAAACCACTGCCCTAATTTTTCATTTATTATGAGGTAAAATGTATCTCACTTTTTACTTGGTCACCCTTCAGCCCCTTTATTTTACCTCATTCTATATAGAGCATAGAATGGAGTGATTGTAGAGAAGCCAATTAAAATGCAGTGAGGCAAATGGGTGAGGTTCTAGTATTAAGGTGCAGTTATCATTTGAGGAGTATTTCTAATAAAATGCCTACAATTTGTTAAAAATTGCTTTTGTATACTTCCTATGTCTGCGTTGTATATCATGTGTCTTTAAAAGAACCATAAAGACCTGGTGATCCTACCAGCTGTCTTCCCCAGCTTCCAATTCTGTCCATAGGTGAGTCCTGAGGTAACCTTGACAGATATTTGCAGTTGAGCTAATGCATGTTACTTGTGTCATGTTCTGTTTTATCAATGTTGTTGATGGGTAACTCCCAGGCTAGCACTTTACAGACATGTCCCGTTTACCAAAATGCAGCATCTCCATTGTTTTGTCTATTCCTGTGGGTTGGTACTCCATTCTTACAGAATTCAACATAATGCAACACACAGGGGCAGACACAGGGAGGTGCACAGGGCCCCTGTGGGGCCCTGTTGGCTGAAAAGGGTCCAGGGCCCTCATGCAATGGCCACAAGTCAGCAAGCCCCAAGTCAGTCCTGCACAGAGGGCCAATATTGGCTTTGTCTTTCACTGTGTAGTACCATGGGCTAATTACAAAAACCTTTACCCATTTACTGTATACTCATACTGCTACTAAGAAAGCTGTTTGTGCTTTGCGGTTCTATGCCATGCAGATGAGGTGTCACAAAGTACCTTTTATCTATCAAAGGGATTAAATTCTGTTTCTAGTAAAATTACTTCTCTCCAGTGCCTCAATTGACATAATAGAAGGGATTGGAGGTAACTGGATTGCTGTGCATTTCATATTTGTCCATGGCCCCGTTATGTTCCCAAAAAATATTTTTAATGCAAGCTTTCACATGATTCTCAGACAGTTTTCCAAATAGATTGAGTTGGAAAATGTTTCAATATTAGGAGAACATTTTGTGAATCTCCAGGGAGTGGTTTCCTTTTAGTCACTGAAGGATTCCAAAGGTATCTCCCCAATAAAATCCTTTCTGTACTTACAACTTAGACATTATTTAGAATCCATTATCTCCCCTCCCATTACATCTCACAGTGTTTGAATGTGCCTATCAGGATGATTCTCATGCACAAGGCCTCACATTCTCAATATATTTATCTTTGTTATTATCCCACCTTACAGCCAAGCCTTCTTATGCATTGGCGTGGGAGCGGGACTTGGTTCAGTCCTACTCGGATGAGCAATGGATACAGATTTGGTTGAGGGTGGTTTTGCTCCTATAAAGGATACATTTTTTTAAGCTTTTCTTCAGATGGAATTGAACTTCCTTGAGTATTTCCAAACTTTTTCCAAATTCCTCTCTGCTTTCAGGACTGTGGAGCTGTTACTACCCAATTTCACATATGGTGGACATATCCACATGTGCAGATTTTTTGGGTTGTGGTCCATCATTATGTTAACTTTATTTTTCATCTTTAGTTACATCCTAATCCTGACCCAGGACAAGCTCTTTTTTTTTGTTTTAATCAAGTTTTATTAAGTTTTTGTTAAAAACAAAAAAAAAAAAAGCAGAAAAACAACAGTAGACAATAACAGATTAACATGAATGCATATAACAAGTAGACATAACAAGCATATGATGTATCATACATTACATAGAAAGAAAGGAAATGTAAATAATGTCCATGAGGAGCAATAAACAAATAGTTACAGGTTATGTCCAACAAAACAATAATGTATCCTCAAACCATGTAAAATGTGGGGGACAATATGTATAACTGGCAGGCCAGTCACATAATAGTGGTACTCAACCAAAACTTAGGGATGGAGGACAAGCCCTTTTTTTAAAAGTATTGGAATTGCTTCCCAAACAGGAAAGTACCCTAATTTCTCATATTTTTGTGCTGCTAAATTAACGATTGCAGAATCCTAGAAGTCCCCACAGTCTCATATGAGAGATTTTTGTACTGAAAAGCTTATAGCTATTTTGGCTGATAAATATGAGAAGTTTTGATCTATATGGCAACCTTGGGTTCAATTAACACATCCTAGTACCTTCAACTATGCATTACTTCGAATTTGAGGCGCTTCTATTTCCCATTCTGCTTTTGTTATTGTAATTTAATATGTTGATGTCACTTTTAGAGGTCATCCCTTAAACTTTGCCTTCCTTTCCTTAATGACCTCTGTGATATAGTTTTATAATGCCGATTATAGGCTAGAATGCAGTTTGAAAGGCTTATCACTAATCACACTAATGTATTGTCTCACCTACAACTGACCAGGCACATGTTATCGCTCATTTAATGTAATTTCTTTAGGTTCATTGTCATATTAAGATACTCTTGCAATTTACAAACTTTTAAATAAAAAAAAACCTTTATAGTTTCTCTTTAATAAAGAGCTAATTCCTCTCTATATTCAAAATTTAATTTATTATACATATACATTGTAATTTGACTTCTGCAGGAATTTGAATATCCAGTCTTCAATTATTATACCTTAAGGTTTAATGAAAGTTATATTTGACTAGTACTGTCTAAGCCCATCACTTAAGCTGATATCTTAGGTTCAATTTCTGGATGACATTTGCCTGACCTCATACATTGCACATAGGAAAAGCAATTAGTAAGGTCAGAAAACATATTTGTAATGCTGGTCATAAACACTGACAGTTGACTCACAGGACAGTTTAATCCAGTCATTATTGATGATCGTATGACTGAATGGTGAAGCACAAATAGGACATAAGGTGTCTTCTTAGCCATTCTGATGTCCAGATACAGCCAATTGGAGTTGCTTGCTTGGATGTGAACCTCTGTCAATGATAGTGTGCTTTAACCATGAATCTGTCTTACATACCCTAGTTACCCAATCTTTCCAACATGATTCCCTATCAAAGACTTGATGCCCAGATAGTCAGTAAAGGTTAGGTGATCTGATATCTCCACATCCTTTTGACTCGACTTGATGAACTAATAGACATTCTTACGCCAGTTGCATTATACCATCACAGATCTTTCCACTGCATTCATCCATCATACTTGGTACTTAAGGGCTACACTTGCTACCTCGTCTATGCTACTCCACGGCACCAAACAGTTGCTGTAGGTTTTTAATTTACTGTAATATCCTCTTTGAGCTACAACTACAGAACTTTCTAATTGACCACACTGAGGTCAATAGTGGCCTGTGTAATTTCCCTGGGCCTTGGCCTAGACACTCCAGTTCTTGGGAAGATGCAACCCTGTGACCAACAACATTTTGGACATTTTGGCACTTTTACAAGCAATCTTCAACAAGCTGGCTTACGCATACTCTTTATTAGGTACCTTTCTATGTCTTCACCAAGGTTTTTTAACAATTAGTGGCATAGCTACAGACCTTTGCCCCCATGTGATCTTGGACCCCCACCCACCTTGCTGCACCACTTCTCCCCTTCTAATTGCAGTAAAGCTTAGACCCCCTCAGTGACAGACCCATAGTGAAGACCACTTTGGTGCAGACAGCCCTCAGTGACAACTTCCCTTAGTAACAGACGCACTCAGTGCTGCTCCCCCCACCCCCCTCAGAAACAGAAAGCCCTTAGTGCAGGATCTTTTTCCTTCTGAGTGCAAACTCCTTAAATAACAGAACCCCACAAAAGCATTCTACCCCCCTCAATACAGACTAACCTTAGTGTGAATCGCCCACAGTAGAAGTAGCCTACCAGCATTGAACCCACAAAATAAAGACCACCCTTTTCCCAGTGCAACACCCTACTTAGTGCGACCCCCCCTCATTATTTTTAGACCCACCACTGCAGTTACGGACCCCCCCATTATTGAATTTTCCACCAGTTTCACGCTTAAAATTAAATCTCCCAAAAGCAGGGGCCAAGTTGCTATTGCATTCATTGTGACTATTATTTACACACCAGTGCTTACAGTAAGACTGTACACAATTAATATGCCGCATTTATACCATCTACCTCAGATTCAGAGAAATTAAGGACAGATGGCTGGATGCAAGATTTTAACTACTTTCAATGATCTAGTCATTCCCATTCCACCTGTCATCTAGTGACTCCAGTCTACCCTAACACTTCAAGTACATTCCAAGTCCAGGTTACCAACCAGTGATTCCAGAAAGCCTAATGATCTCAAGGGTGTTCTTAATTCACATGTCTATTGACACCAGTTTTCCCCATGACTCCAAATGCACTCTAAGCTCATGCATCGTTTAGTGACTTCAGTGCTCACTGTAACCTGAAATATACTTCCAGTCCACATGTCATCTAGTAAATCCAGTGCACCTGGGCACCCAGTACATATGCGGAGGTATACAGAAATTAGAACTAGAAATGTCAAATATGTTTTTATAACAACTGGGAGCGTTTCTCCACATGCACTCATTTTGAAATGTAATGGTAAATCTGATGCTACTTGGCTGAGAAAAAGTGCTACAATCTAAACCAGCGGTCCTCAACCGGTGGTCCGCAAGAACATTTTGGTGGTCTGTGGCTCTGGCCGGTGAGGCCCCTCCAGCAGGGTCCTTTTCCTGACCCTGACCAGAGCCATAGACCATGCCTACTGTACTGATTGAAGGCTCAGGGCGGTGGGCAGGTTGTGTCTCTGGACATGATGCCTGAACCCGCCTACTCCCCCACTGCAGGTCTGAGCCTGCGATGGACGAGTGGGCAGGTTCTGACATCATGGCATCTATCTGGGGGAAGTTTCTTACCCTTTGAGTGACACAAGGCTCCCGGCGCATGCACATCTGGAATCCGTGAATTTAGTGGTCTGTAGGTCCGAAAAGGTTGGTGACCACTGATCTAGACTACTTTCAGATGCAGATTTACAAGACTGCCCCTTTATCATGTGAAGCTCTTGGGCTGTAATATAGTGCAAACAGCTTCACAGTCCTCCTGCACTAGGCTGGTCATGCATAAAAATGCAGTTACAAACATAGCATTTGATTTTGTAAAAATAGAAGAGAGGATCCTATAAGATTTTAACCTCTTGTTTTTCCTGTGTTCACTACTGCCTTGTGCTCCATTGTCTTCTTGGAATGTTAAAGTGGAACTGTAGTTCGGCAGTTAAAATTTGTAATTTAAGATTTGAGATTTCTGCTTGAAAGTTCTAGGTGCATGTAAAAGACCATATTTCAAATTGTGTGCCTTGTAACCCCATGCACAGCTGTTAGCATGCTGTTTATACAGGCAACAACAATTTGTATATACTATACTGTGATTTGCAGGTAGTTTAATGTTTAACGCTTGTTCTTTGTAGTGGTACTACATGGTTATGATGTAATTTTCCGTCTGTGTGTTCCTGTTGTTTCCAATAAAATAAGAAAAGCTTAGCCTTGTGCCCAGCAACATCTTGTCGGGATAGAGGTATATCTGCAGTAGTTTACCAACAACAGCAATGCTCACAATGGGAGAATGAGAACAAGCACTGGTAGCCAACCAGGTATAGTTGTTTTGCTTGATGCTGTCAGTCTAACACCTGAAGCTTTCCATCGGCGAGGTGGAGAAAATTAGTGACTGAGCTATACTGTTTAATTGCAGTGAGGTAAGAAATAGGTCACATTCTTGGCTCTAATGTGTAGCAGAAATAAATAACATTAGTCCCTAAACTAAATTACAATTTTGGACATTTAATATAATTTATATTAAGGCATTTCAGCTGTGTTTATTGGTATTTGTTAATATGTGGTTTTATTTTATGG
The DNA here is from genome assembly GCF_032062135.1 of Pyxicephalus adspersus. Taxonomy (NCBI): domain Eukaryota; kingdom Metazoa; phylum Chordata; class Amphibia; order Anura; family Pyxicephalidae; genus Pyxicephalus; species Pyxicephalus adspersus. Next base: position 36,608,018 of record NC_092866.1, read on the forward strand.
GTTTATTCTTTTCCCCCTGAATTTCCTGTATTTTAAAATACAGAAAAAAACAGAAATAATATTCCATTCAATTCTGCATCATGCCATAGTCACAAGAATATGCTTAAAATAACTACAGGCACACAAAGAAAGCTCATTTCCGTGTTTTTTTTTTTTTTCAATAACCTTTCTTGCATTTTGTGTTAATGCTAACATCTCATTGTTTTGCTCTGCATCACTGTATCTGAATTGTGTTTTATTGACAAATATGTGTAATTCAGTGTATGGATCTATTCATGGGTAGAAGATGCTTCATTTATCAAAACAGTTCTCCTGAGAAAGAACAAATCTGCTGAAATCAGCAAATGGTGCGCTATCCGCACAGCAAATTTCTCTTTGCTTTGATTCGTCTAAGCGCATATAGTGTACAGTGTTCATAATTGTACTTTTTCTCGAAAACTACAGTTAAAAAAAATAAAAAAACAAAGTGGTAATTGTGATACTTACTAGATTAACCATGCATGGGTGCACAAAATAATTATATTTCAAATCAAAAATCTTTTTTTTTTGTAACTTCACAAATCCTTGTTGGCTTTGTCAGGCTGTTTCTGAACGACATTAACCTCCTCTTTGTCAGACATAGTATTATCTTGTAATCAGCACAATGTGTAAGGTAGTAATTAGCTTGGGCTGGTTTGTCCGTTTGGATAATGTGGGCGAGATTTGATTGGCTGGCGGTGATGTCATGCTGTAAGGAAGGGAGGGTGCTCACAGTCGTCATTCAGTGTCACCCTCTGCACACACTAGACACACACATACACACACATGCCAACAGGCACAAACACAAAGGACATGCACAAGCACTGACACTGAAGAGTCAGTCATGCACAAATGAGGCCAACTATTAAGGAATCGGTATTAACTGAAGAGGGGAACAGCTGACAAAAGGTACAATTTTGTGAAATGACTACATTAATAGTAATAGTAATAACTAAGCTATGATCTGTTTAAAGATTCTTTTATTTCTTTATATGGCAGGGTACTAATATGTGGAATGGCCAAAGTACTATATTTATATATGTGTGTAGTGATAGAATTTTTTCTGTGCATGATTTTTTACTTTATTCTAAGCAAACACATATTAATATTATTTATATTGCTGAGCAAGCATTAAATTGTCTCTAATAATAGGTAGCTACTATTAATTTTTTGTTTTAATGAAACCTTGATATTGCTGAGGTACTTCTTTCTAGCAGTAAAAAAAAAGCTATGATATATATATATATATATATATATATATATATATATATATATATATAGATATCTATGTCATGTAAGTTTATTCATTAATAAATGCAGCATATTTGCGACATCATTTTTATATATCCGTTTTTTTTTTGTATTATGGCATATTTGGTGAATATGGCCTGTGCATTGTGTTTTGCAAGGCAGCAGTGTCGTAGAATCTCTGCAGTATGTGAAGGTGATCTCTGCGTATTAGATGGAGCTCAGGTTTGAAAGAGGCAACCACTGCAGAGCCACAAATAGCAAAAAGGCACCACAGAAAATCAGATATAAAGCAAAGAGGAAATGTAGAAGCTGCAGAGAAATACACAGTTTGTACACAATTTTCAATACCAAGTAATATTAATACTTACATAATATGTGTAATTAGGATATTGTTACTTATGTGAATTAAGTCCTGATAATGAGTACATTGTTTGTATGATTAGCAGCAGTTGTTTGTATCTTAGCAGCCTCTTAAAGGCAGCCCAAAAGACTGATAAATTATTATATATAATGATGAACAAGATCTGTATAATAATTTACTCTTAGCAGCAGTTGTTTGTATCTTAGCAGCCTCTATTAGGCAACCCAAAAGACTGATTAATTAATATATATTAAATGGTGCATGTGATCTGTGTTATGGTTTACTCTTAACTAAAAATAATGTAATGTACACTCAATGCATTGCAATGGTTATTCATTGGTATGTCATATTTTTGTTTGTAGCATCATGCCCCCTGTTCCTCTAGAAGATCGTGCTGCTCCCTTGCCTCGTCCCTGCTCACTTCCTCTTCGGGCTATACCTCATTCACGTATGGCTCCTGAAGTCAGAGGTCTTCAGCCTGGCCACCGAGCACCATCACATGCTGACCTCACTTTGCCCGGACCATTTCCACAGCTACATCCCCCCCGCTGGCCACGGGAACCCTGTTCTCGTCGGAGGGGTTCTCCTCCATCACCATCTACACGATCCCCTTCTTGCTTTCGTTGGGCACTTCATCCTTTAAAATGTGGTTGCAAAGGCTGCTGGCGTCTGCTTCGTCCTCCAAGAAAATCTGTGGGTTCATCATGCAGCTGTGACCCTATTGTAACTTTTGATCCACAATTTATAGGGAGCTCCAGGGTGAGCTATGATGAGGATGATGATTACAGTGTACGTGCCATCTGGCCAGATGAACTGGCTCGAAAAATTATGTCACGGACAAAGGGTGGAATGCTTGGGGGATCACCACTTCTACTGGACCCAAGAGGCTTAGAAGGGTTGGAGGTAGATGAACCAGTGCGTCCTCTTTCTCCTCCTCCTCCATCAACCCCACCACCTTTGTCTCCAGTTGGGGGGGCAAACAGAAGAATTCAGAGCCTGTACCTTCTACTTGAGCCATTACCTGACAAAGAGAGTTTAGGGGAAACTGGAAGAGGTGGGTGTCAAGAAAATTAAAATGGAAATAAGCAAATGTTTTTAAAAATTTTATCATTTTAAAGGAAAATTGTAGTGCGTGACAAATAATATTTACTCCACTTTTGACATTTGATTTGTTCTTTTATCTAGCATACTGTAGATGGTTTGCTGTCCAGTTTTACCAAGCCTTGCAATAGTCACAGATAACATTAGCTGTAACAATAAAATAACTGTCCATAGTGAAAAAATGATGTGGTCCCCTGTGTTATCCATCAAAATTATTTGGCAAATATGGAGCCCAGTGATACCTTTTAGATCTATAATTGGGTGCAATAAAGTAGCAAGCCTACAAACACATAATATTTATCTTTACACAAAGATTTCAGTGTCTCCAGTAACTGAAATCCTGAAAACATTACATAATTTATAGTGAACATTGAGGACAATATGTGCAAAACACTTGTCTCTTGCCTGACAAATACATTTGTGTAATGTTAGGTTGAAGATTTATCCTATTCACTTACCCATAGTTAAATCAACACAAAATGAAGATAACAAATGAACAAGTAAAAAGACAAGGACAAAAAGATAGAAACCTATTTATAACCACCCATCAAAATAAGTCAATCAGCCTAGTGGTCAGTTCCTTGGTAGTTTTGCACAAACAATTGTTCTTTAATCGTTGAGGTATCAGAAATGAGCAGCTGTACTCAAATGTGATAGCTCACATTTGTTCAATATTCTCCTGTAATATGTTCCTTGAGTATATAACTAAGAATTCAGGAGAATAAAGGACTCAAAAACAAATTAATCTATCATATGATAAAACATTAGCAAGCAACAAAACAGCTAAAAAGGACCCTGTCTGCTCTAAACAACAAACAGCAGTACTTTACCTTACTGTACTTTTATAATTGCAATCAAACAGATCATCAAAAACAAACATGTAAACAGGAAAGCGACAGACACTCACGTGATCCTCTGATTTATTAGAGGAACACGTTTCCTCTGTGACATACAAACTCAGTTATGCAGCTATTTCTGAATTATCTGCATGACGACACCTGCAAGGAAAATGAATGTGTCCCTGAGGAGTGAGGTCAGACCTTTTAAACTAGCATTTTTCCTGTTGTAAATGTGCCCGTGTGAGAACCACACTTGTAAGGCCTATTGTACATGGAATGTCTTCATATTTATATTTACCCCTGACCCCCCCCCCCATACCAAAATCTAATCTGTAAAGTAACAAGGATTACACATAAAGTAGTTCTTTATCTAGGCTAAGGTATCTCTTCTAAGGCTTTCTCTTCTTTAAAGTATATTATTATTCCACAACTAGAATTAAGTTCTAAAAACATAATATGCATAGGATATAAATCTCTACTATATTTTTTTCTTTTACAATAACTCTACTTTATTTATCTATACATTTTTATAAATGATTCAAGTACAGGTACATTTGCTCTCTTAAAATTGTACCAGGAGTTTTTTTGCCTTCCTTTGGACCAACTATGTCTTATAGGGTTTTTTATCTGGGATATGTTTATTTCCCTAGTGGTGGAACTTGATGGACTTATGTCTTTTTTCAACCTAACCTACTATGTAACATTCATATCTTTACATGCAAATGGTATATTGTATTATGATTGTTGTGTTCAATGTACAGGATATGTATAACACTCTCTTTTCTTCTTTTGTTCTAGCTTTGAATGATACCCCTGCTGATGATTGTGTTCTGCCAACTGAGGTGACACCTTCTGTGCCACTGTCCCCTGATCTTGAGAAAGCTGAGCTGAGCCCCATTTTGCCTTTTCTTTACCTGGGGAACGAGAAGGATGCCCAAGATCTAGCCCGCATGATCACTTTGAATATAGGGCATGTGTTGAACGTCACAACTCATCTGCCTTTGTACCATGCCAACTCTGGGGCCTTGAGGTACAAGAGACTACCAGCCACTGATAACAGCAAGCAGGACCTTCGTCAGTATTTTGAGGAAGCCTTTGAATTTATTGGTAAGTGAGATGTCTTAAGCAAGCATTTGTGTTTTTGGCTAACTTCTTTATATGACAAAACTATAAGACAAATGAAACATTTCCCAAAAGACACATGGGTGCCGCCATATGTCTGAGCTCCTTAAGAAAATGTTTGTTGCCAGGTTGATGTACTGGAATTTTAGATTGGTGCTTTTTAGGTAAATTATCCAAAACACTTTTAGGCTTTAGGTAAGTTAGAGCAGTGTCAAAAGCTCTGATTTGCATACTTGGGTGGAGTTGAGGTATTATGGTTGGAGTTGAATGTGGGGTTGAATAACACACAATTAATTATTGAAGTCTGCTATAGGCCCCCCAGTGCTAAGGAAGAAATAGAAACCACCCTGACATTGACTGGAGTAATGGCACTACAGGAACAGCAAAAGGGAGGAAATTTCTAAATTTAATACAAGATAATTTTATGGTACAGTTTATAGAAGCCCTAACTAGAAATTATATTCTGCTGTACCTAGTTCTTTCTAACAATGCAGAGCTTATAACAAATGTGCATGTAAAAGAGAATCTTGGTAGCAGTGACCATAATATGATTTCATTTAATGTAAGCTGTAAACAGAAAGCAAAAACAGGAAACCAAATTTTTTTTATTTTAAGAGAGCAAATTTTCTGTTATTAATCGCGGCTCTCTGTGACCTGGACTGGGAGAAAATATTGTCCTTTAAAGAACACTGAACAGAAATGGAAATATTTCAAGTCTGTTCTACAATAGCATACTGAAAAATATATTCCAATGGGTAATAAGTTTTAGAGGCTAAAATTAAAAAAAAAAGTGTCTCACAGCTGATGTTAAAAAAAGCTATAAGGAACAAGAAAAGGGCATTCCAAAAATATAAAAATGAAGGATCACCTTCATCGTTTGAAAACTAGAAGGAATATAACAAAAGATGTAAAAAGGAGATAAAATGTGCAAAACAGAAAGATAGAAAAGTAAGGCAAACCTCAAATTTTTAAAAAAATATATTAATGGCAAAAAGATCAGATCTGAGCGTGTAGGCCCCTTAAAGGATGTCGCTGGGTTGGGAAATGGGTAAAAAACAAAAGGCAGATTTACTAAACACTTTTCTTTAGCTCTGTGTACACAAAGGAAAATGGCAGAGCTCAAGTTCAAATTCATAATAGCAATGCCACTGCCTTAAATGAGTCATAATGGCTCAGAATTGATATGATTGAGAAACAGCTGGGAAAAATGAGGGTTGACAAAGCACCAGGACCTGATGGGTTACATCCACGTGTCTTCAATGAGCTGAGCTTTGTTATTTCAAAGCCATTATTTCTAATTTCCATAGACTTATTAGTCACTGGCAAGGTACCGATAAATTGGCGTAAGGCCAATGTGGTTCCTATCTTCAAAAAGGTAGCAAAGTCATTACCAGGTAACTACAGACCGGTTAGTTTAACGTTCATAGTTGGAAAGGTCCTAGGGAGTTTGATAAAGAACCACATAGAAGAGTTTCTGCTAGAAAATAATATTATAAGTGATAGTCAGCATGGCTTCAGGAAAGACCAAAGTTGTCAAACAAATTTACTTTCTTTTTATGAGGCAGTAAGTAAACAGGTTGACAGTGGAGTAGCAGTTGATATAGTGTACTTGGACTTTGCTAAAGCATTGGACATTGTACCCCACAGACTAATAATCTCTAAATGGATGGAGAACTGGCTTAAAGACCGCATCCAGAGAGTTGTAATTAATGATTCATACTTTGAATGGTCTAAGATTATTAGTGGTGTACCACAGGGTTCAGTGTTGGGACCTTTACTGTTTAACATCTTCATAAATGATATAGAGTTTGGGATTAAAAGTACAATTTCTGTGTTTGCAGATGACACCAAACTATGTAATGGAATTATGTCCATACAGGTTGTCTATAATCTACAAGCAGACCTGGATGTACTGTTTGATTGGGGAGCCAAGTGGCAAATGACATTTAATATAGATAAATGTTAAGGTATGCATTTGGGGCTAACAACATGCATGCTTCATACTGTCTAGGGGGAATACATTTGGGGGAGTCAGAAAAGGATCTGGGGTTCTGGTAGATCATTATAGACCTAATAACAGCATGCAATGCCAAGCTGCAATATCTAAAGCTAGCAAAGTACTTTCTTGTAATAAAAGAGGAATAGACTGCAGAAATTGAGACATAATCCTGCCCCTCTACAAAGCATTGGTCAGACTACATCTGGAATATGCAGTCCAGTTTTGGGCACCAGTTCACAAAAAGGACATTGTGGGAATAAAAAGAGTGCAGAGAAGGGAAACTAATAAAAGGAATGGAGGAGCTCAGCTAAGAGGAGAGATTAGCTGAACTGAATCTATTCTCCCTTGAGAAGAGATGTTTAAGAGGGGATATGATCACCCTGTATGAATATATAAACAGTCCAAATAGAAAACTCTCTTCCCCATTATTCACTTTGAGATCATTACAAAGAACAAGAGGGCACTCTTTGCGTCTGGAGGAAAAGAAGTTTAAGCTCTGGATAAGGAAGGGATTCTTCACTGTAAGGTCTGTGAAAATGTGGAATCGTCTCCCTCAGGAAGTAGTTTCAGCAACTTCTATATATTGCTTTAAGAAAAAGATGGATGTTTTTCTAGAAGCACAGAATATAACTGGGTATTAAGCCTTCCTCCTGACCAACTATGTCTTAAAGGGTTTTATATCTGGGATATGTTTATTTCCCTAGTGGTTGAACTTGATGGTCTTATGTCTTTTTTTTAACCTAACCTACTATGTAACTTTTTTTTTTTTTTTTTGGTAGGGGTAGGGGGTTAGGTTGACTCAAGTTACACTCCCACCCATATTTTCTTTGAACATGTCTTTTGCAACTGCTCCTTTCATTGTCTAATGACATGTCCATGGTATCCAAAACTTGGTATGTTTCACAGCCATCAAAGGTACAAATAGTGCCTATCAAAGTTTTTTTTTTTAGCCGAATCAGGACAAATTGATGTGTTTTTTGTTAGCCTTCTTCTCCTTCTGATAATTATTTTTACAATACTCTCCATTGCCCTTTTAAAAAGTACTGTGTATGCTCAGCATCTGTCTGTGTTGGAGGGCCTTCACCCTACCCTTACATTACGGGACTGGTGATTGGCTGCTCATGCATGGAACATGAGTTGTAGGAAGCAGGTGAAAAGGTCACAAGTTTCCTATACCTAAAAGTACTAGGCATGCCCATGGGCTCCAGCAGACAGGTGTCGTGGCAGAGTAGTGTGGAAAAAGTAAATACCAGTGGAAGAGAGCAGGAGATTTTAGGAGAACCCATCACTTTCCCTTTAAATAGCAGCATGCTTTTATATGTTTACTATTCATGTGCAACGATGGACATTGAAGCCAATTATTTAGTTGTGTGTGAGAAATACTCAGAACTGAGGCTTGACAGAGTTAATTAAGCTAAGTTTAAATGGGCGGTGAGGTGCCCATGACCAAGGCAGCAATCTGTGGCAGCCCATTTGGAGTGAATAGGGCCAGTAATGAAAAACTGACCGCTGCTGTCAAACATTCAAACACTCTTTCAATAGGAATCAAGATGACAGTTGGGGATGCTGAGCCTCCCAAAAACCTATGTTCCCAACACCCATTTGAATCTAAATAGATTGTACAAAGCACTCTGTTGTCTTACAGAACTAGAACTTATCCTGTACAGATACTGCTAAAGTAGCAAAATTGCAGGCCTTGCTCAGCGTAAAGTCATGGGCAAGAAAAGTTGTGACCACATCCACATCATATGACCACATCCTTTCTATAGATTACTCATAATGATCTCTTGTTATCTCTTGTAGAAGAGGCTCAACAGGAAGGCAAAGGAGTGCTTATCCACTGCCAGGCTGGAGTCTCTAGGTCAGCGACTGTAGTCATTGCCTACTTAATGAAGCACACTCTGATGACTGTGGGAGATGCATACAAGTTTGTGAAGGGGAAGCGTCCAATCATATCTCCAAATCTCAATTTTATGGGGCAGCTGTTGGAGTTTGAATCTGATCTGAATGCTGGAATTACCCCAAGAATTTTGGTCCCCAGGTTACGGGGTGTTGAGAGTGATGTGTGATGAACAGAAAAAAAGGAGAGACTTTGGTATGGAATGTGGGGTAATTTGAAAAGAAAGAAACACAAATGAGTCATGAAAAGACAAAAAGACAAATCTACAATAAAGCAAGGTATCATTGACAGCCTGCAGCCCAATTAGAAAAGCAGATCCCAGTGGACACACAGCCTCTGTTCTGCAGAAAATCCAACTTCACACCTCAGCAGTCTATCAGCTTGCTCATGGTAAAATACATCAGCAGCAGTAAGAAATCCCAGAGGAGCCTCAGAATCACCCATCTCAGTTCGCACAGACTCAGTATTACTGAAACAGAATGTGTTCCGATGAAGTGATCAAAAATGTGATCTGGATGCAGATTTCTTTGTCACAGTTATCAATTGCTTGTGCAAAAAATGAAACATGCTGCAGTTTTAGGTTCCAATGACCTCAATACTTATTACAGTTACACTTCCTTTTATTTTATTTTTGTTTAGCAAGGTACTCAACCTATGGGGAGGGCTGTACAATATTTGTCTGGAAATGGCCCACGGGCCTACTACTGTTATGATACATATCATGCAGCTGAGGCATATTGTAGTTTACCTGTTTGAAATTCACTTGGAATACTTTAGGTCAGCTAAGACATGTCCCATTACTCACTGACCTCAGCCACACTTAACCTACCTTGGACGTTTGCATTTCCACACCAGATTACTACAGCCTACCACTAATCTAGTCAGTTCTTTTTAGTCATTGTCTGGCTACATCTACCCTTCCAATTGGGTGATGACTAATGATCATGCTCTCTCCTTTATTAACATGACCTTGCCGTGTGCAATACTTATACACAATACTTTAGATTCTGCCACTGCTGGATGGAGGTATTGCACTAGGTGCATGTCCAGTAAGTGCATAGTAAAGCACTGAAAACATATATATGTATATTTTTATATATGTCTAGCAATGCTAGCCTAAAAGCATTTGTCCATTTATCCTGCTGGCCAGCAACATTGTGCACTTCCTGCTTGTGTGAGCAGTACTTGGATGAATGATTGGGCTGACTTCTTATGGCTGACTAATACATTTGTTCTTAAAGCTGAACTCCAGAAAGAATAAAAACCCAATGATACTCAGTTGTATACCCCTGAAATAAACAATTACACTTTTTTACATAACACTAGTTAGTAAAAGTACCTAATTATGCCTTGATATCAGCCCTCAGCAATCTGAGAGAGGAAGGATCTGCACCAAGAACCAATTAGGCTCTGCTGTGTGCACTTGTGTGGACAGGGAACATGATGAAAAGAGCACAGCTCATGACTTATCTGCATCTTCCTTGTCCGGTAAGCATGTTATATTTGAGGATCCGACACCACTGCACCCTTTACTGCTAACAGAGAAACTGGTGTCATCCTCCTGACTTTGTTATTAGCCAGTCATAAATGAACCACAAACAATGCTAGACAGAATTAACAATTCTTCAGCAGATAAGACAGTTTTACATGTTTGCATTTCAACTGTGTATTTAGCTGTTTGCTTAGAGTCCAGCTTTAAATTGAATTGGTGGATACTTTGCATACTAATTGAGTATATATATATATATATATATATATATATATATATATACTGTAAGCGACGAGATACATATATGATATTTATATGCAAAGGCTGAATACTAGTAATTTTTTATGCCTTTTGCATTTTATACAATGAACTGTTACACCACATAAACCTTCATCAACCAAGTACAACAGAGGTTTACATGGAACAAGAAGAGATTACACAACTTTAATCTGCAGGAAGACAGAGGTAATACCTTTTTGACCATGCTGCATGGAGCGATAAATGAAAAGAGAAAAAATAAAGAATACCAGGGTTTTTTAATTGCAAAGAAAAAAAGGTCATCGGACAATATTTTTTTAAAATATTTTGCAACATAATAATCATGTGCAATAAGGATGTGACAGACTTTTTTTTTTGTTTTTTTTTTTTTAATTCCATTGTTAAACAGATTAGATATTTGCCAGAAACGTAGCAACCTTTGCCCATTCCTGCCCAAAACCAGGGGTGTTTTTCAATGCCAACTTCTGCCCAACCCCCATTTTGTGTGTCTTAAATCTTCCGTGCTGGAGACTAAATTACCTCGGGCGTTAAATCCCCTAATTACACTGTGAATTTGGGCATCCTCCAAACACGGAGGAGGTAGCAACACAATGCCCTTCATCCCTATGTTTTCCTCATTGCTCCCTAAATTTTACCTGGGGATCACATGGTCTTTATTTATTAACCCTAGCTATTTATTAAAATAAAGTTTTTTTACATAAAACCTGCTGCTGTTATGTGTTTTTGTAATAATAATTTTAATGCTTTGTAAAAGGTTAAACTTACTTCCACAGTCATGTTGTCATGCCACAGTTGTCATGTCATTCCATAGTCATGTGTTTGCCACTCATAAATAGCTCACAACATTTCCTTTCACAGCAACTTCTGTTTCCTAATAATTACATATTTCCAATTTACTGAAATAGCTGAATAAGCATAATGTGTTTATCCACCCCCCCCCCCCCCCCCCCCACACACACACACACACCTCATAGTGGGGGCTGCTCATCTAGCAAAAATAAATATTCGCAAAATGGGGAAGCTCTGTTCGCTTTTATTGTTTCTCCTATACAAAGAAATTTAAAACCAGGATTTTAGTTTAGTTTAGCACATACCCGTATAATTAAAGTAAGAAGGGGTTCCCTTTATCACTGCCTTTCACTTTACTAGGTGTACAGTCTCTACTCCTTTGCTAAGGCATCCCTGTAATTCAACCAGGGTCCCAGGGTTTGCTAGGCGTTTCCTTGAGCAATGAGAAGTTTGTGACTGTCAGGTCAGATTCCAATTATCTCTTTGGCTATCTGTAAGAGATATTCTTCCTACTGACCACCACACTAATGTACTGTGAGTTGTAGATATAGTAATTATATCAGGGAGGTTCCCTGAAAGTGATTTTAAGGATTCCCCATGTTAAAAAGGTTGAGAAACACTGCTGCAACTATTTATTCTGATGACTGATGTGGTTATCACAAGCGCTGGATTTAGTTTATTATGCATATATGTTTTTCTTAAAATTTATACATAGAAAATGCTATCTAGAAAAAATAACAAAAACCTGGGTTTAAGGCATGGTATAAGGCCAGGTGCTTAAAGTGTTGCAGTGAAAATTTTCCTTAAAAGAAAAAAAAAAAAAGATACTCTATGGAATCTATTTATAAAGCATTGACTCTGACACTGAAACATTCCCTGATAGAGAATCAATTACTGTCATTGAAACACATAGAAGATTCTCCCTCGGAGTGTTTCAGTAAACGTCAGAGTAAATTCTTTATAAATTGACTCCTTTGAATATTTGGGCTTATTCAGAAGCCTGACATGTGCTATTAAACAGTAACAAACATTTTTTTTTCTGCCATTTATCTCACCTGTTTTTTTTCTGCCATTCAATTAGAAAAAACAAAGCAGCACACATGCACACAAAAAACAAATCGCATGGTTTAATGCATCAAGGTGCCTAGCTTATGTACTGAAAATGAATAGGCTGCTTTTATGAAGCTCAGCATAATGCATTGTAGTATGAAGTGTCCCTGAAAGGTGACCAGTGTTATAGTACAAAGGTCGCCTACCTTTTTGGACCAGCGAACCACTAAATTTACCGGTTCCAGAGCCGGGTGTCACTCAGGAGAAGAAAATTCCCCTTTAGTGACATTGTGATGCCAGACCCCGCCCACTTCCCTGAACCTGCGATCCATACAGGGGACATGGTCTGGCCAGTGCGTCCCCCCAGCAGGGCCCTTCTCCTGACCCCGCTTGGAGGTGCACCGGCCAGAGCTGCGGACCACCGGTTGGCGACTTCCGTTATAGTATCTCTGCAATTGTAGTTATTTGCCCTAACCCAAGTTAGTGCTGCTTTTTATGAATACCTTTGTCACACAGGTAAATTAAGAGAAATAAAACCACAAACACACAATTACTGCATTTACCAATACTTGTCCTTCAGTAGCAAGAATTAGCCTACAATTTTATTTAGAAGCCATATTTCACGCTTGGTATTAATTGTGCCTTACCTGCATTTTTCTATATACCTTGTGGATCTAGAATAGAGTCTCTGATAGATGAAGAGGTAATGTCCCAACATAAAAAAGAAGGTAAATTATGGAAGAAGTCCATCAGTCTACTGCAAATAACCTGGGGTATATAGGGCAGTACCCGACATTATACTCTAACAAACAAAAGAACACAGACAACACACGGGGTGGGGAACAAGGGAGAGGGAGAGAAAGAGGTCCGACTGGGGTGAGGCAAAGAAAACTGCGGTATCGCAACCTACTCTGTGAACCCGCAATTCTCTCTCGCATGTCGTGGTGCAGATCCTTGTTTTAAATCATTAATTATAACCATTCAAAATCAGGTGGTAAATAGTGTGTAATCCTCGGTTCCCATATTCTCTGGAATTTATCATGTTTGTCGTGCACAATGGCAGACATTTTCGCATTTGTTAGATACCAGGACATTTTTTTTCCTTTTCACTTGAGTCACCATTGGCATAGCTGAGCTCAAAGCCTTAGCCAAAACCTGTTTAGCTGCAGTAAAGATGACTGTAACAGGCAGAACTGGGAAAACGTATAATGTTCTGGTTTACCATTTAGTAAAGCATCCTTAGGGTCTTTTAGTATGGTTCTTCCCAGCATGGTGTATACAAGCTGAAACACAGCAATCCAAAATCTGCTTATGCCATGGCATTTTGAGTTCACTTTTCAGGTTTTCATCTACAACAATGCATTGATAACATTGGTCAACAAACATTTTCTTGTCAAACAAATTAAAGTAATTTTAGGTTATGTTTGATGCACAGATTCCAAATATGGAATTGGCTCTAGTTTTTGAAATAATGACCTCAATAATAACCTCATAGAAAACAAATGAAACATAAAAATTAAACGAAATTAAACTAGATATGCTTACATATACAAAAAAAAAATTGAAATACATAATGGCAATATATTCTATATTCAGAATATTTACAGAACTAATCACAAAGAAGTCATTGAAAAACTCTGTATGATTTCCTTTTGTGTTGATGATCAGGACAATCACGTTGAAGGCTCCAGCAGTAGTCTGCCATCATGTGTCTATCTTATCTTCCCTGATACCTTTCTTCCATCACCTTTATATCTTGATGGAACCTCTCCCCTTGTTTCTCACTGAAATCGCCAAGGTTTTCTGGAGAGTTTTGCAAATGGCTATGTAGATAGTGTACCTTTATGCTCATAGTAGCACACAAATTTTTAAAGTTTAAGAGCAAGTTTTGTACCAGTTTTGTGCTTTATGGTTACCCAAGAAGGTCTTGACAGCCATGACATAGCTGGGCCAGGCAGAAGCTTCAGTATCAGTCATGTAACTTGTGAAATTTGAATCATTTATCAGTTTCCGAATCTGGTGTCCTTCAAAGATTCCTGTTTTTAATTTTTCAGTACTCAATCCAGGGAAGAATCTTCAAATTTATTTGAAGCAATCACCGTCCTTGTTCAGAGCTCTAACAAATTGCTTCAATAATCCCAACTTTATGTGTATTGAAGGGAGAATGATTTTTTCTTTGTCAACCAATGGCTCGTTGACTATGTTCGCTGCATCTTTTTTCATGTTTTCCCTTGGAGGCCATGTCACTTTTTTCCAGTGATCCTGCTTTGCTCTACTATCCCAAAAGCAGATGAAACATGGATACTTTGTGTATCCACTTTGCTGTCCAATTAGGAAGTTTACCATTTTAAAATCAACACATACAGACCATTGGAGTTCATGAAAGCAAAGCTTTTGTAAGACCATTTGGATATCTTCATATTCTTCTTCAAGTTTGAGTGGAACTGTCTATGAAAGGCCACCTGTCTTCTGCTAGGTATCATGGTACTTCCATATAAGCTAGTAGTCCAGGGATGTTACAACAGTAAACAAAGAGCCTGATTCATCAAGCCAAATCAGAAACTCCCTTGCGGGCGCGTATTCGCGGTCTGAAATCGGACGCCAAAAACCTATTTATCAATCAATTTTCAGCCGTCCAGAATACGCTGGCGTAATCACCCGGCATTTATCAACTAAAATGCTCGCTCGCTCTGAGCCACGCATCCCCGTGAACATTGGCGAGCTTGTATTAAAAGTGACTGTTCCCCTAAAAAATCATTAATAAAAATGTTTGGGCTGTTCAAATGTTTCAAACATATATAGCTAAGAAATAGCTATATTTTTAATAGCATATTTTTTATATTTTTATTTTTATTTAAAGGCAGATTAGTTTAAAAATGGCCCAACAAATATTGCATTCCAAAAATACTTACTAAACCCAGCGGACTAGGTAATCCAACTAAATTATTCTTTGTTATAGTTGTTTGTTTTTTGGGGGTTTGTTTTTATGTGATCTCCTTTAAAATCTCACAGGTCCTACAATTTAGTCAATTATGTTTGTTTTTAGGAAGTTCCTCATTTGTTTGATGTGCATAGTTGTGCGCCAAACCTCAGGAGTGTAATGGGCATTGTTGTGCGCCAAGGCGTAACCGCTATGTGCCCGTGAACTGTGTTCTATCAGTTGAAAAAATGTGCCTCATTCCGGTAAGTTTTTCTTTGTATGTGTATATTGTTTGTTTTGCTTCATGTGCACTAATGTATGTATGTATGTATGTATGCATTTATGTGTGTACATATACATATAAAAGAGAAATATTGGAAGAAATAGGCAACCAGGATTTTTTGGACATATTGCTTAACATGCTTCAAATTGAAAAGATGGCCTATTTCTTCCTATGATTTCTCATGCCATGGGCTTGGCTCCAAGCAACATTCATGGATGATATTGCTTCTGGTTAAAGTAGGAATCCACCTTTGCTTTCACTACCAAGCTGAGTCAATAAATACTGGGCCAAGGTCTAAAATGCCATTCACACCCGCATAAACACCATGAAAGGCTGGAATAGCAAGAAACTATGTTTGGCACAAAGTGTATTTGTCCCTGGAAGTTTTAAATACTAATACTATTTGTTTTATGTAAACACCTAATTAACCCCCCTAGCGGTATTCCCAAGTGTGACTCGGGGTGGGAAAAATTGCAAAAAGCGGTAATCCCGAGTCACACTCGGGGTACCTTTGGGGGACCCCCTTACCTTATC
>NC_092866.1:36627606-36628253 GCF_032062135.1 Pyxicephalus adspersus
TATTAAAATTAAAAAAAAAACAAAAAACAAAGAAATAAAAACCATGACAATTTATTCATAAAAGGAATATGTACATAATACATTCAAATACCAATCTGTGACAATGTGACTTTGAGAATGGGACAAAGGCAACAAGGGGGTTCAAGTAGCAGTTTGGAGTGGAAACCATGCAGACATTTGTACTCAATATTTGTGGAAAAAATGACAAAATATTGCTGAAGAATTGCTAAAAAACAGAAACCGTCATTACAAACCAGACACAAAAACATTGCAGCAAAAGATGAAAGAAATTAACAATGATGAGGATTACAAAGTCACATCAATGCATACCATCCAAGCAAACGTACTTGATAATTCACCCCCCACCCCACCCCCACAAACCAGTCCAGTTAAAATAGTAATAAAAAAATGCATGTAATATACCATCAACAATCCTTTTTTCAAATATTTGATTTCTCTAGAATGAAATTTGAATCAGATCCCAAATGCTTGGTGACATTTTTTTGACATTCATACTATTGTGTGATGCTAATTAGTATATATAGTATGTATAGTGTTGCAAGCAAACCAAAAAGTATCAAAACAGTGCAACAAATGTAACAATAAATGAATCAATTTTGTGAATGAGTATAATGTAACATAAAAAT
>NC_092866.1:36631655-36714008 GCF_032062135.1 Pyxicephalus adspersus
GGATCCTGCGATCGCCGCTGGACCGCGGGGATCAGGTAAGGGGGACCCCCAAAGGTACCCCGAGTGTGACTCGGGATTACCGCTTTTTGCAATTTTTCTGGCCCCGAGTCACACTCGGGAACACCCCTTAGGGGGTTAAACATTCAAAGTGACTTGTAATGGACTGTAGATGCGCACAGAACAGGGAGCAGGTGTGCGCTAACTAATTGCTATGACCTCACCATTGACAGAGCAAAATACATGAGGCTCATTTAAACAACTTCTTCTTGAGGAAATTTCTGTAAAAACAGAAAATGTATGAATAAAGGCAAATGAAAGTTTCATGAAAATACAGTTACATTTAACATAGAAAAAAGATGCTAAAAGCGGTAACCGCGAGTCACACTCGGGGTAGATAAACCTATGGGAAGTAATAGTAAATCGCTACATACCTGATCTGCCGGCGTCATGCGTCGTCCTTCTCTGCGATGTCCATCTTCTTTCTTCCTCCGGCCGCCTTTCTCTGCACTCGATGAGTCACCGTTCCATGCAATACAGTGGATTTAAATGTGTAAAAACAGTACATTGTCTTTCAAGAAAATTTATTTCACAGTATATTATAATAGTATGAGTATATTATTTATTTATTTATTTTTTAAATTTAAAAAAATTTTTAAAAAAATTTTAATAATTTAATTTATTATTTTGACATGATTTTGTGTTTTAAACTTTTTCATACTCATACTATTAAATTATTCTGTAAAATAAATTTTCATGAAAACAATGTACTGCTTTTAGACATATAAATCCAGAAATGAACCCCCCAGGAGGTTAATATATTAAATTCAAAACATCCGTGTAAATAAAGATTGATAATAATATGCTGTGTTAACATCTGTTGTTTGTAAAATTGTCTATTCCGATTCCTGTATCACAGGAAACTACAGCCAATTCAATAAAACTGATGTCATTTGTGGATTCAGTTGACCTGAAATACACTAAATATTGTAAAAAAAAATCCTTGGCAAGTGAAATTTTTTTTTTTTGTTGAGCTGTGTAATAAATAAAGTAACAGTGTAATGACACAATGATGGTGAATTTTAGACTCCTGGATCTTAATACAGAAGTACTTTGTAACTGTCTGCACCTGAACTGCTATCATATGGGTGGAGATTCCCCCTGCACATTCTGGGCCTGATTTATCAAGCAAGTGCGCATAAGCTTGCAGTGCATATATATGCGCCGATATATGGACCGTATTTCTGTGAGCCGGAGCTGGGGCCGAGTGCTAGTACACTCAAATAACTCAAGTATGAACTCAGCCTTACAGGTCCATGTTAGCGTCAAAAAGAAGCTCATTCCTTTTACACCCTCGTCAGCTGATTCCACATAGATGTCTACAGAACCTGTTCTATTAACCGCTTATACAAGTAGAGCCCCCCCCGACAGAGTGGAGAGGGTGTCAGCAGTAAGTTTGTGTTGACGTCAGAACAATAATCCACAAAAAACGGATCCTGTCTGTGGAGCATATGCCTTCACTCGGTCAGCATTTGCTCAATAATCCATCAGTATTGCTAATGCCAAAAAAAAAAAACAGGAGCTGATCCAAAACAGAGACACTTGAATGGAATATTTGCATGTCTTCTGTGTTTTGTACCCACTCCTGCTTTTGGCTACCAAATCATAAGCCAATTCTCATGGGACCATACAGGCCTTACAGCTGCTACACAGACAGGATCCATTGTGCGTCTCTTTTTTCATTTCTTCTGACAGATCAGAAGAAGAGTCAAAAAAAAAGTGATGTCATCCAGGCCAAAAAGGCAAAATAGTGGCCCAGTCATGGAGTGGGTAGGGTGAGAGAACAGCTTGAGAAGTCCACAGAGTAGCACAATGACATAGTGGTGAGGTGGAAGCAGCATTAGTAGGCCACAGAGGGGCCTGATGACAGAGTGTGGAGGTGGCGGCAGCAGCAGCATCGGGCAGAGACCACAGAGTGGCACAATGACAGAGTCTGGAAGTGGCGGCAGCGGCAGCATCAGGAGGAGGCCACAGAGTGGCACAATGACAGAGTCTGGAGGTGGCGGCAGCAGCAGCATCAGGAGGATACCACAGAGGGGCAAGGTGACATAGTGTAGAGATGGCAGCAGCAGCATGAGGAGACCACAGAGTGGCAAGGTGACATAGTGTGGAGATGGCAGCAGCAGCATCAGGAGACCACAGAGTGGCAAGGTGACATAGTGTGGAGATGGTAGCAGCAGCATCAGGAGACCACAAAGTGACCCGTGACAGAGTGGGGTGGTGGGTGGCAATACCAGTACCCGCTGACAAAGGTGGGTGAAAGAAGGAGCATTTGGCATCTGATGTGTGGCATTAGGCGGGTGGCAGCATCAAAGTAGTAGCTGAGGCAGGTAGCCAGAAGAAACCGGTCTCTTTTTTCAAGGTTTGGGTGAGGCGGCATGGATCATCTAATCAGATGCATCAGGCATTGGTGGGTGGAAATCCTGGCAGATCCACGCCTGATTCATCTTGACAAAGGTCAGTCTCTCCACATTTTGGGTGGACAGGCGAGTTCTTCTTGGGGTAACTATGGCTCCTGGCACACTAAGCTCTGATGTCACAATACTGGCCCGGCAGGACAGCTTTTCCAGGGCAAACTCGGCCATTTGTGGCCACAAATCCAGTTTGGCTGCCCAGTAGTCCAGCGGATCCTCAATGACGGCTGGCAGAGTGCACTCCAAGTATGTCACCACCTGCTGGTTCAGGTTCTGTTCTATGTCTAGCTGCTGGTGAGTATTTTCTTCAGTATGCGGGTAAAGAAAGCTGCTCATCAGCAACTCTAGACTCAGGCTGCTGCTGATGGAGCTGGTACTGCTGCTGCCACCACACCCCTCCCCAGCAGCCTTGGCAGTGGAACGTGAGTGCAGAGGGCCCCCCCGGTCAGACCTGTGAGAGGATAAAAAATGGCGCAGATAGGAAGCGGCCAACTGACTACATAGGATGTCTATACTGTGTAGTTCAGTTTGTCCTCCCTCTCAGCGGGTGTAAAAAAGGCCCCCATTTTGGACCGGTAGCGAGGATCCAACAAGGTGTAGAGCCAGAAGTCATCCCTCTGCTGAATGGTGACAATTCGGCTGTCACTACGCAAGCAAGTGAGCATGCAGCGGGCCATTTGTGCAAGTGACTCGGAGGGACTGTCTGCCTCCATCTCCACTTCATACTGCCACGGTGTGTCTGGGTCCTCTGCCTCGTCTTCCTCATCTCCCCTATGCTCCTCTGGCTGCTCCTGCGCCTCCTCTCCTGTCACCTGAGTAGAAAAACCACCATTTTCGCTATACATTGCCTGTGCTCCAATGTCCTCCTCCTTCTCCTCCTCCTCCTCCAGTTCAGCCCCCACTGGGCTCATGTGGCCGTGAGATCTAGGCGCCATGTCTCCAGTCCCCTGACCAGCCAGATTTACGAGCATCTGTTCCAGGACATGAAGCAGTGGAATGACAATGTTCATCCCGTAGTCCTGGCAACTGACAAATAACGTGGCCTCCTCAAAGGGCCTGATCAAACGGCAGGTGTCACGCATGAGCCACCACTGGCTGACATCGAAGTTACACATGGGAGTACTATCCGCTTGGATCAAGAATTCGTTGATTGCCTTTCTCTGTTCGTATAGTCGGTCCAACATATGGAGGGTGGAATTCCAACGGGTGGAAACGTTGCATATCAGCCTATGTTGGGGGATGCTGTTCTGCCGCTGCAGCTCAAGGAGTATGTGCTTTGCGGTGTACGAGTGGCTGAAGTGCATGCAAAGTTTCCTGGTCATTTTTATGATGTCTTGCAGATGGGTGGAAGACTTCAGGAACCGCTTGACAACCAGATTGAACACGTGTGCCATGCGCATGGCTCAGCCTTCCTTGAGGCAGCGCCGACACCATGTTCTTCCTGTAGTCGGTCACCATGGTTCCGATTTTGAGTTGTCGCGGAGAAAGCCAGGATTCGATTTCTTGATGAATCACACGGAGCAGTTCCTACCCTGTGTGACTCTGTTCGCCCAGGCAAACCAGGTGCAGAACAGCGTGACACCGCCGTGCCCTGCACATGTGGTATGCTGGAGGGGCACTGTGAATTGTCTCTGCAGTGGAGGCTGAGGACACGGTGGACGATGAGGAGGCAGAGGCGGACGTTGCCGCAGGACCAGCGGTGTGAGAACGTGGAGGTAGGAGCGGTGTCACTTGGCCAAGTTGCTGGTGTGGCTGTGCAGGGACCACATTCACTCAGTGGGCCGTAAAGGACATGTATTGTCCCTGACCGTAGTTACAGCTCTACACGTCGGCACTGCCGTGCACTTTGGCAGTCACCGACAGGCTCAAGGATTGGCCCACCTTCTGTTCTACATATTTGTGCAGGGCTGGTACTGCCTTTTTCGCAAAAAAAATGACGGCTTGGGACTCTCCACCTCGGCTCGGCACAAGCCATCAGTTCTCTGAAAGGTGCAGAGTCCACCACTTGAAAAGGGAGGGACTGCAGCACCAGCAACTTGGACAGGAGCACATTCAGCTTCTCCGCAGTGCACGCATACTGTTGTCTCTTGGCAACCGCTTCGGTGACCGATTGCTGACGGAATGACTGAGGAGGAGTAGGAGGAGGAAGAGCAGGAGCATCTGGACCAGCAGAAGATGGAAATGACATACAGCTCCCTTCGGCTGAGGTGGTGGAGCCTTGACTGCCTGAAACCCGGCAGGCTGGACCACCACATCGTAGCCACGGTTCTCCCAGGCCACTTTATAGTGACGCCGCATATATTGACGCAGGACCGTGGTGCCAACATTTGCACCCTGGCCACTCTTCACCTTCTGCCCACATATTCTACATATGGCCATGTTAACCTCCGGCGGCCTAACAAAAAACTGCCACACCGCCGAGTAGGGGATTTTCCCCCCAACACTCTGCACTGACTGACTGCTACCGCCGCTGCCTCTGTGAACCCCTGCACCACTACTTCCCGGGCAGGTAGGCTGCGAAGCAGGTGGTCTACCCCGGGTACGTTTGGCTCCCGACCTTCCACTGCTGTCACCCTGCTGACTCCCAGCCATGCTACCACCTTGCTGGCTCAGCCGCTGTCTCATGGGCAAGCTGCCACCCCCTTCTCCTGATGATGATGAAGCCCCTTCTTCACCCGGCTCCCAAGTGCGATCGGCTTCATCAGCATCGAGTAGTGTCTGCACGTCACTGATGTCCTCCTCAACGATCTCTGGGTCAGGAGCCTGACCGCTCGCAAAACCACCTCCCACGCCACTCTCCTCATCACTATTTGCCCGCCTAGCGGAGGAAGCGGCGGATGATACCTCCTGATCTTGGCTGGGCAGAAGCTGCTGACTGTCCTCTACTAGCTCGTCCTCGCTATATAGTGGAGCTGAGCCCACAGCATACGATACTTCTGTGGCTGAGGGAACAGCAAAGGACAGAGGCAGGTTGAGGACAAGTGACGGCACAGGGCCTGCTCCCCGGTCATGCCAACTAAGGGTTGTGTCTGACGAACCCACCGACTGTTGGCTGGGGGTGTCTGATGTCCCTGGGATAAGGTGGATGACAGAGTTAACCAATCAAGAACCGTTTGGGTTGCTGGTCAAGACACGACCGCTAGATGACACCGGGAGCTTAGGACTCTCGCTGCGATTTCTGCTGACACGCCCCCTTACTCTGCTGCGACCTCTGCCTGCGCCAGAAACATTTTGGCCTCTGCTACTCCTCTGTGCATGGCCTGGCATTTCTCTGTCTTTCATACTTTTAGCTGAACTAAATAAATTAAAAGCAAAATAAAACACCCCTAAAAGCGACAAATATATTTTTCTTTTTGTACAGAAATAGGCCACTAAATGCTTTTACCACAAATAACTGCAACAGTGAACTGCGTATATATTTTTCTTTTTGTACTCAAATACGTCACTAAACGCTTTCACCACATATAACTGCAGAAGTGAACTGCGTATATATTTTTCTTTTTGTACTCAAATACGTCACTAAACGCTTTCACCACATATAACTGCAGGAGTGAACTGAGAATTTATTTTTCATTTTTTACTGAAATAGGCCACTAAATGCTTTTACCACAAACAACTGCAACAGTGAACTGCGTATAAATTTTTCTTTTTGTACTGAAATAGGCCACTAAACGCTTTCACCACAAATAACTGCAGAAGTGAACTGAGAATATATTTTTCTTTTTGTACTGAAATAGGCCACTAAACGCTTTCACCACAAATAACTGCAGAAGTGAAGTGCGTATATATTTTTCTTTTTGGACTGAAATAGGCCACTAAACGTTTTCACCACATATAACTGCAGAAGTGAAATGCATATATATTTTTCTTTTTCCACAGATATAAGCCACTAAAGGCTTTTCAACATTGCACTTGCAACCCAATAACAAGAAGAAATTGCTGGAATGACAGAGCTGTATAATGGCTATTTGGATCCCCAAATAATCTTTCCCTGCACTGTAAATTGCTTTTCTAGCACTGTCCCTAGCGCCTTCTGACGTCTCTCCCTGCACTAAGATGCTGTGAAATGATTCCTCCCTATCCTTTCCCTGCACTTTTAATTCGTTTTTTGAGTTTTTCTCTCACAATGAGGTTTTTGCTATCACTCTCCCTAGCGCCTGCACACGTCTCTCCCTGCACTCAGAACGCTGTAAAATGTCTTAATCCAAGATGGCTGGAAATATTTAAAGGACTATAACATCACAGGGCTGGCTGGCTGCTGATTGGCTGCATGCATGGCATTATGGGTCATCCCACCTTTTCAGAGTTCCTTGCCCCATGTCCTCACACGTGTAGCCACCATTTTAGGAAAAAATTGCGATTTGTTACCACGAATCGCGAGGAAATTCGGATTTGTTGTGAATCTAATTTTTCCTGAAATTCGGATCGAATTCCACTTTGTCAGCCTCGATTCGCTCATCTCTAATAGTAAGCATTAGGCAATCTTTTCAATTTGAAGCATGTTAGGCAATATGCCCAAAAAAATCCTCACGCACAACTATGCGCATCAAACAAGTGAGTTTTATTAAGCCAATTGTGGGGTTTTTAGCCTTACAAAAAATCACAGAAGGGAACTGCTTAAAAACAAGCAAAATTGTCTTTTTAAATTGTAGGTCCTGGAAGATTGTGAAGATCACATAAAAACAATCCCCCCAAAAAACAAACATAACAACATTATTCAAAATAAACCCATTTGCTAAAAGGTCACATCAAAATAAAGAGACTACACCGACACGTGACATGACATGACAAAATAAAAAAAACACATCTAAACCCACATTTTTATATAAAGCCAAATTAGTTAAAAAATGGCCAAACAAATATTGCATTCCAAAAATACCATAACATTCAGGGTTTAAAAAACAAAACCAGCTATTGTGCTAAATGGTAATCAAATGTAGCAACATAGATTGGGCTAACAAACAAAACAACAGCCCCTCCTTAAAAAAAAATAAAGACAGGAAAAAAGCAAGTTAGACACCCTTATATATGCTCATCATTATGCGCACAGGTGCTAAAAATTAACATGGAATTGGGCAGGGCACAGTCAGTGAAATTTGGCTGTTTTTCATAATCATTTGTTGATCTGATCCTTTAGATTTGTACACCAGTAAACAGCTATTCAAGAAAAAACAAAAAAAAAAAGGTAGAGGAGGATTTAATGTTAAAGGATTTTATTTGATGTGTGTGTGTTTAGTGTAATTTTTCAACTTTTATTTTGTACAGGTTATCCCACACTGACAGGATGATTCCCACTGGTGCATTAATTCATAAGCACAGCCGTGGGACTACTGACAGTGTGTGATCCCCAGGCACTAGGGGTTACTCGAGGACAAGTCACGCCATTTAGCTCCAGTGCTCCGTGATTGGCTGAGCAAAGCGGATACCTGATGATGCTTGAGCCGTCATCAGGGTTTCCCCTGTTTATTCATTCATCACTAGAGTTGAATGGGGAGACTTGTTCTCATGTAACCCCGAGCGCCTGGGGATCCCACACTGTCAGTAGTCTCACAGCTGTACTCATAAATGAATTCAGCTGTGTGAATCATACTGTCATTGTGGAATAACCTGTCAAAAAGTAAAAGTAGAAAATTTACACTAAACACACAGAAAATAAAATATTTTAACATTAAAGCCTTGTCTTTTTTTTACACATATGTTAACCCTTTCAGGAAATGAGTTTAATGTAAAAGGGGTTTAATGTGAAAGGGGTTTAATGTACCCCTGTACTCCTGCCCCAGGGTGAGATGGTGGAGATTTGAGAGTCTTCTTAATAAAGGGGGCTTCCAGATTCCAAAGTCCTGCTAAAAAACACTTTTAAAATACCCCATTGTTTTCAATGGAAGCTTTCTTAAAAAGCTTACAATCGCTTGTGCATAAAAACGCATATATATGTGAAAGTTTTCATGCTTTTTTCAAACATATGATATATATATATAGATACATATAGATATACATATATATAAATATATATATATATATATATAGATATAGATATATATATAATGATATATAAATGATTTGATATATAAATATGATATATGATATATAAATACATAGGAATATAGTATTAAAGTATGAAATATCTCTTTTCAGATTTTTAGACTATATTAATATGTATTTATATATTTATCATGCATATCTATACATGTATTTATAATAATTATATATGGCATTTTTTAACATCAGCTGTGAGCCACATAGGTTTTAATTTTAGCCTCTTAAATGTATTACCCATTGGAATATATTTTCAGTATTTTTCAGTGTGCTTTTGTAGAACAGACTTGAAACATTCCCATTTCTGTTCTGTGTTCTTTGAGGACAATATTGTCTCCCAGTCCAAGTCACAGACAGCCGCCCTTAATAATGGAAAATTTGCTCTCTTAAAATAAATGTTTTTTTTATATTTCCTGTTTTTGCTTCCTGATTACAGCATACAGTAAATGAAATCATATTATGATAAAAATATATATTAATGTATATAAAATTTTAATAACAATGATTATTATAATATGAATATATATATATATATATATATTTTCATATATGCCGTATTTTCCGGCATATAAAACGACTTTTTAACCCCGAAAAATCTGTGCCAAAATCGGGGATCGTCCTATAGGCCGGGTACTTACCAATTACATACAAGCTGCTGTAAGCACACCAATGAGAAAGTTAGAAAGTTTTAGTACTTCCTGGTTGTCAGCAAATGAAGGCTCGCCATTGGTTGTTTAGTATTCTTTTGCTGCCACATTTTGAATCATCTGTTCGGGTGCTGCACATAGGGAGAGACACCATGGTGGAGGGACCGGGCTGTACCCTGAACAGGGAGAAGATCCGAGCTCGGGTTACCAAGAGTCAGACAGTGTCAGAGAGCTTCGGGGGAACGCTGTGAGCCATGCGGTATAGATGTATTTATATGAGTGTTATATATTATTGTGATTTACAAATAAGCCACTAGGTGGAGCTGTGTGGCTACTTTACATAGAAGGGTAGACAATTCTATTATTTAAAGTAAAAATTTTGTTTGTTACTGTTTTTTTTTTAAGTGCAACAAACTCTATATTTTAACTGGAAAAGCTGGGGGTCGTCTTATACGCCCAGTTGTCTTATACGCCGGAAAATACGGTATTTATACATACATATATATATTAAGGCTTTAAAGGCTTTAAAGTAAAAATACCAGTGACTGTTGATTCAGAGAACATCCGACTGCCTCATGGAATCAGGAAGTAATTTTTTTCCCCTGTTGAAGCAAATTGTACCAGGGTTTTTTTGCCGTCCTCTGGACAAACTATGTCTTAAAGGGTTTTATACCTGGGATATGTATATTTCCCTAGTGGTTGAACTTGATGGACTAATGCCTTTTTTCAACCTAACCTACTATGTAATATATATAATTATTGATGAATATATTTATAAATATAAAATATATTTAAAAATAAGTTATATAAGCAAACAAGAATTTGTGTGTGTGCTTGTGACTTTTGTGGGAAAAATCTAGTTCACTGGCAAAAGCGAGCTCTCGCCCGCCAGAGCTCTCAGAAATTTATCACTAGGTGGATCCTCGGGTTCAGCATCATATGCATTTAGATAGGTGCCTATGTAAAGAGCAAAAATCTGTTAACTTTTTCTAAAGCAGAAAATATTAGGTCATTTAAAAATATGCTTATTTCTCAGATAATATATATGTTTGAAACATTTGAACAGGCCAAACATTTTTATTTAGGGCTAAGTGAAAGATGTGTG
Source organism: Pyxicephalus adspersus (assembly GCF_032062135.1). Classification (NCBI taxonomy): domain Eukaryota; kingdom Metazoa; phylum Chordata; class Amphibia; order Anura; family Pyxicephalidae; genus Pyxicephalus; species Pyxicephalus adspersus. The sequence goes on from NC_092866.1 coordinate 36,641,915, forward strand.
ACATTTTAAAGAATGATTTTTTAGGGGAACAATGACTTTTAATGCAAGCTCGCAAGTGTCAAGCTCACGGAGATGCGCGGCTCGGAGCAAGAGAGCATTTCAGTTGATAAATGCCGGATGAAAACGACAGCGTATTCTCGACGGCTGAAAAATGATTGGTAAATCAACTGATCTCGGATCTCGAATACACGTGCACGAGTTTTGTAATTGGCTTGATGAATCAGGCTCCCCGTCTCAAAATTGTAAGTAATTAACTTATAAAATGCTGTGTGCTGCTGTGACATGAGTCTAGGATAGTGGGGGATCTTCATTCATTTTATTTGCTGATCTGAGGCATTACATCAAGAAAAAAGCCCTATCTGCATGTCATAGTCTAATAGCCCTAAGTGGGCACTGATTAGGTCAAGAAATTCTGTTTAAATAAAGTAAAAGAGGAATCAGTCCTAATATCTATTCTGTAAATTGGGAGAGAAGCTTCTTAGCTTCATTTTTAATAGTTGACATATAGTAAAAGCAAGTAATATACACAGCTAAAAGAAGATGAAGGTAAAGGATTTACAGTGTATTATAGTTTAAATGTTGGGAGTTCTTGCCCAAAACAGTGGTTTCCTCCTTAAGGAGATTATGGTGTTGCCAATCCCTAAATCAGGTTTAAAACATGCGTACCAGGATGCCGTCAGCAACACTTAAGTGTCTTAATTTAAGTGGGCAGCGGTGTCTTACACACTCCTTATGCTGCACCTCTTCTAAGCAATTCCCTCCTTTTTTGGTTTTTTGAATATTACAGTGTTAAAAAATATTTTGACCTCCGGGAGGCCACTAAATGGAGATGTTTGTTACACTATGATGTTGAATATCTTATTGACCAGAAGTTGTCTGTACTAAATACTTTTTGTTACTCCTATATTGTATGTTAATAGTTTCTTGGATGTCAAATTTAAAAATAAAGTTTAAAAAATAAAACAAACATAGAATATCGGTGCTAATTCCTCATACCAAGCGTCCAGCATGATGGTGGAAGTGTGGTAATGGAAACATATGATTTTAGGAGAGCTGTGAATAAACAAACGGCCATAAACCTCAAAAATCTGAAACAATGTAAAAAAAAAAAAAGTGTCTCAAAATTCCTCCACAAAAATGTGAGTCATACAGATAATGATTATGTCAAGTTTTTGCAGCTAAAGGTGGTTCTACAAGCTGTTGAATCATAGACTGTAAGATGACACAAGCCAAGAAGCTGTTTGCACCCTAGTTGGGAAGTGATGACTCGACATGATTGTTGTCTAATACACCTATGTGGATGATCTACCTAGGGTAACACCATGCTCATAAAAGCTAACGTAAACTGAAGAAAAAAAAATACTTACTTTTACCTTCGCAGATCCGTTGATCCCTTTGGAGGTTTCCTGGATCGGGTCCCACATTGTCCTGTTATCCTTCTTCATGTCTGCACAGAGGAAGCCTTGAGAGCCTCTATCTTCTTTGCCCTTCTGACGCCTTCTTCCTATGTCACCCAATCTCGCTTGATCTTGCGAAAAGAAAAAAAAAGAATGCCGACCTAACTGCCCATGCGTGAGATTAAAGAAAAATCTCCTTCTGCGCATGTCTGAGATCGGGCGTGTGCAGAAGGAGCAGCCAGAAGCCTACTGGGATCCTTGATGTATGTATCTCTGGAGGCCAAGGATTTATTTGATTGCCAAGGATTTTACATATTTTCAGCACTTCAATCAAGTTGAGGTCTGGATTTTGACTCTGACGTTGCCATTGCAACACTTTTGATTCTTTTTTTTCTGACACCACACTGCACCAAGTCCCACCATCAAGCTTGACAGTGGGTATGAGGTATTAGTGCTGATATTTGTTTTTATTTTGCCAAAGGGTTGTCTTCCGCTTTATGTAAGGTAAAAGTTTTAGTTTAGGTCTTCTTTAAGAATATGTTTAAGGATGCTCTGCAAATTTTGGACAAATGTTTGTATCAACTGTGTACATGAGCAACATTAGTAATTTAGTCTAATTTTCCCGTTAGTATGTCACTATAAACTGACATTTGTTTCTGCATTTAATTATTACAAATCAGTGAATTTGATCTCAACTTTATTTTCAGTTTTCACTATGAGAACTGTACTCTAAAGGCATTAAGCATGAAACACTTAGGACACTTACTATACTACTTGCCTCCTGTTGCAGCAGTATTAGTAATTACCTATAAATTAGAAACTCAGTTACTAATTAAATGGCGAAACTTAGACTTTAGAAATTTAGAGAAAATAAAATCACATTCTTGCTTTCCAGTGGTTGTACAGATTTTCCTATTCAGTATTTTTTACTGTATTTAGTTAGGTCAATAAACAGAAAGGCCTAATGCATTTCTGACTACATTTTAATAAAATTTGGGTAATAAGTAATAGCAATAATTAATAACATATACCATAACCTCTTGGGTAATGTGTGGTATATAACAACATATGTCAGCAGCAGGGCAGCTGGTAGAAAGGAGGAAAACAGGGTGATAGGAAATAGGGGGGACAGGACCATTGGTTTAGACCTAAAAACAAAGAATGTGAGTACTGAAACCCTCGGAGGGTGAATGTGTCTACAGGTACAAGGTGTCTGTCAAGTTTTACATTTTACGATTTTACCATAATTTATTTTCATGTAGCATTACTTGAGTAACTCGAAATCTAGTTTTGGTTATGTGAAGAGAATATTTTACCAATAGTCTGTTTTCCTGCAACAATGACATATGTCATCAGTTTAAAACAAGCCTTCCACTTTTTATTAGAAGATCCACTTCCAATACCCAAGTCACCTTCAATATGTACGTGAAAAACATACCTGTGAAGCCTAGTCTTCTTTGTTTTTTACCCCTACTTCAAAGGTGCAATTTTAAAGCCTTTGAAAAGGATTCCTATATAGCTGCCAATAAAAGACAAAAGACATTTAGCATTTGCTTCAATTTTAATGCAACATGCAGCTTTGTGTCAAAGCTGTGTCATAGACATAGGTTCCTGTGTTACCCTATGGTGTTCTAAAAACAAAGCAGAGCTGAGGCATGTTGCATTTTTCTCACCTTGCAGATTGAAGCTCCCCCAAAGACATGGAGACAAGGCCTTACTTAACCCCTCATCAACTGCAAGCCTGGACACGAATGATGTCATGCCCTTTAGGGAAGAGTTCCATAGAATGTGGAGTAGGCACATTTGTTTTGCATTCCACAGTACTCCCTCCAAAAGGACAGTGACACCATCCTTATCTAAGCATCACGAGTGGTGGACAAGGGTAGGGTGAGTATATATGTAATTTTATTTGTCACAAGAATGCTTTTTCAGTGATTAAAGAGGCCTGGGTAAGAAAGCAGACCTTCCATTTTTAAAAGAAGGTTTTAAATTGTAGGTTGGTAGGCTCTTGGCTTAAAATTGAGCACATAATGTGTGCCAAAGATTTAGTAAGTATAGTAAATATTTCGGTACAAAAATATTCTCCACATCTCCTCACAGAAACATGTTGAGGGATGAACTTTATTGTTTGTTTTTGCTACAGTTATCCTGCAAAAGCAGGACTTTGTGGTTGACCAAATTTGAGTCCAATCATCTTGCTCTAAGACCACACCTAGGTCATAATGATTTTCTAGGCATATTGCAGGGATCATCACAGGGAGCTAAATTAGAAAGCAGATTTGAAAGTGGGAAAATTTTTTTAAGGTGGGTCTCACAGGCACATCGAATGCTGTTAAGGTAAATGTAAAAAAAGTGATTTTTTTCTTTGTTTATTAGCAGTGTCAGGAGTGTAATATGTATGTAAGCTAATATGTAGCTTGCAGTTTTAACCTGTATTATGCAACAAGGTACTCAGTAGTTAACCAGTAGTTCTTTAGCTTTAAATGGGATATTCTGTTGAAGCACACCTATGCCATGTAAATCACACCTATCCTTTTTAACTGACACATTTATTGAGATGGGAATATTCCATGTCATATTTTTCCAAAATCATATTTTTTTGTCCTACGGTTGCATTATTTTCTACTTTTTTAAAAATATGTGTTTATTTAATCCCTCTAATTACCTTTTACCTATTTTTTTTGCACAGAAGTGCATATTTTCAAAGCTAAAGACAACAATCCATCCTCTGTTCAGAATGACCTCATTTGTCAGCTAACGTGGCCCTAAAAAATTCCAATTTCTCCAATCAGTAGGGCAAAAGACCCTGTAGCCAGAGCAAAGAGTAGAGGAGTGGGGGGCTAAATGAAAAACAAATGTTTAAAAAGAACAAAGTTTATTAAATGTTGAATCTAGTGAACATTATCACTTACTTGGAAAGTAAGAATAAGGATTACCTGGTCTTTGTAGTTTCTATCACATCAATCTATCACTGAGCTGTGTGCTTATTTGACCCTATTTCGTCGCAGGCACTGCCATCTGCTTTTGCTTCTCCTCCTGGTTCTTGATCTTTGGCCATCTTGATTGGAGGTGCATTGGATTGGAGCGCATACAAAACTCAAACGTTTTTCCTAAAGGATAGTAATCAGGCAGGAAAGTATGTGTTAATGCAGAAGGGATGTTGCCTGTTCACAATCATTTAAAGTAGGACTATAGTTCTGTTCTAAAACCTTGTCAATCCTAATGTGCTGTTTTAACGTTTCCTTTGAAAATACAGGCATGGTAGGTATAACTGTTTGGGAAAACATGCATCTGCCTGTAGAAAGTTATAGTGAGGGTTAAGTTTACTGAGTCTATTAGCTTGTAAACTATCTTGTTTATTACTTTTGATCTAAAAGGTATGTTTCACCTTTCTGGGCTAATTTTTAGTTGGATCGGTCAGAAGCTCAGTCCAAGTCAAAGTTAGATCAAGTCCAAGTCTCACCCATTCTAGAGCCTAGTTGTTAGAGGGGGTTGGATATATGGTTGTTTTTTATCATTTGGTAATCTCATTGTGCATGCTATGGGTGGACTTGTTTTAATTCCTCAGTTCTAGAAAATAATTGTTTGCGAGTTCCTAGCATTGTTGGTTTATATGCTTGTTGAATAGCAAAACACAAGATTGGGATGGACAACATAAAATCATTAAATTCCCATGTAAGAATACTACTTTTGTAACAAGTGAAAAAAAGTGTGAGAATAACTGCACTATGATCAGATCATGATACAAGTTTATTGTTTGCGAGTTCCTAGCATTGTTGGTTTATATGCTTGTTGAATAGCAAAACACAAGATTGGGATGGACAACATAAAATCATTAAATTCCCATGTAAGAATACTACTTTTGTAACAAGTGAAAAAAAGTGTGAGAATAACTGCACTATGATCAGATCATGATACAAGTTTATTGTCTGCATGTATCATTAGCAGGAGAATCAGTCAAATCAAAATGAATTGTGAGTCTGGAAGTGGAAAGTATATTTTCTGAGTGAAGAATTTAATTATCACCCGGTATCCACCGCAGGGTACTGTTCAAGTCCAAGCTTGGAACCTGATTAAATATTTAATTTTCAATACAGTAAAGATATAAAAGTACCCTGAGCTAGTGGAGGACACACCTAACCAAAAGCATATGTAAGAATGGTTATCTTCATCCCATTTATCAGAGAATTTGTATTAGTATCCTAGAAAGCTGACTGGAACAGTTTTGTAAACACCAGTGACATATTTTCTTTGTAATTGTGACATTTTCCACCTAAAAAATCACAATCCCCCAACACTCACAGACTATGCATACTATGATGTGTTGCTAATTCCTTGGATTGTTCTATAAAAGAAAAACTCTCCTTTGAAAACATAAATTGATTGCTAAACCAAAAACTGACCAACAGGTCCAATAGTAACCAGTTTTTTGCAAGCAGTTTTGAGCGTTACTACTAATCTGAAAATGTCATTGTCCCTTAAATATGTTCATGTACATAAGCTTTTTATATATGGTTATTTAGATACGTTTTATTCCACCACTGAACAACACTGAACAATATGAAATTACTCACACAAAGTTACGAATATCTAGTTCCAAGGGGTCTATGTATAAAGTGAATCTGACATTCCCTAAAACATTCCCTGGTAGAGAAACAACTACTGCCCCTGAAACACATGAGCCTGGAAGATTCCCCACCAGGGAATATTTCAGTGAATTTCAGATTCACAGTTTTAAAAGTAGACCCCTAGGTGTGCCCATATTCTTTTTTTTAGCAGAAAAATAGTAGTACACAGCATATATTACATTTCTTGTTGTATAACTGCTTTGCATCAGCTTTAACGCTCATAACAAATTTCAGTTTCATGTTTCTTTTTTCGGATATCTATATACTCACTTGATCTGTATTCACACTTGACTCATTAATATTGTGCGAAACTTTTCCATCTCAATGGCAAAGTTTTTTTGTCATTTATGTTGCCTTCCACATAATAAAGAACTTGGATATGCTAACCTTTTTTCCAAACCTTCCGCTGGGTGTTGAAGGTTTTCTCAGGGTAATGGAAATATAAATAGGTGGTGGCATCACACAAAGCCTTGATAAGGGATGTGCAATCCAACAGTTTCTTCTTGTCTTCCAATCATTTTTTAGCCAGTACCAAGAGTGTCATCGTTCTTTGATATAGCACATGCATTTTTGTTTTTTCCATAATACCTATGGCATATCATTTTGGTTTATGTTGTTATTTAAAATTTGCTGGATATCTGATTGCTTAAAGTGACTGTCATGTTTCTTTTATTTAAAGTGTGTTACATAATGTAGAGTGTAATCCTCCATCTGATTATTCACCTTACTATCAGTGACAGCCTAAGAGCCCACACCTTTAAAAAATCAGCAAATGCAGCTCCCAAATTTCTATACTCACAGAACAGAAATATAAATTGCATGACCTCATCCCTTCTCAGACCTCTCATCACAGCCATGCTAAAATGATGTGTCAGTACCTACTCTTTAACTTTGTCAATATTTGTCATTGTTTGCCAATCAATTTAAATGTGGTGATCTCACCAGTTACACATACACCTGTGTGAATTCAGCAGACAGAACAAATTGTTTTCTCACTGAAATGAGCTTGCTTTTGTGATGCCAGATTAAGTTACTCAGACTCTGATGACTAAAGGCAATATTCAAAAATTTTCTGCAAGTACAAAGAATACATGTTGATCTGGCCAAATGCAGTGCCTACCCATCATCCGTCAATCACTGCATGGAACTGTAGCATCACTTAAATGACTGGTGGTGGCAACATTTAGCTGCTACTCACCTCCAGTGCCAACCTTTTTACAGCAGTGAGCACCTTTCCTAGTTGCTGCCTTCAGATTGGGGAGCAGGGAGATTTCACAGCTGTAATATATGTTGTGCTGATGGCGGACAGGAGCAGCAAAAACTAAGAGACTCCAAAATAAACATGAACAATTTTTAAATATATTTATGGTGCAATAATACAGTGTCTGTTCAGTTTCCGTTAGTCTTTGTAGTCCATTGAACAGATTAATTTTTTTGTGTGTGATTAGGTCAGGAAATGACATAAAATCTCAATAAAAAAAAAAAAGACAGCTAACATTGTAAACCTGTCAGATGTTTTCTTTACTCTTATTAAACACTAAAGCCTTGTTATAAATCCCCACAGGTGTTGAAAAAAAATCTGAAATTTACCCTAAATCCAAGGGTTACCTCAAAAGTGCAATCACAAGGTTCATAGTTACATAGTAGGTTAGGTTACAGTGAAGAATCCCTTCCTTATTCGGTGCTTAAACTTCTTTTCCTCCAGACGCAGGAAGTGCCCTCTTGTTCTTTTTAATGATCTCAAAGTGAATAATGGGGAAGAGAGTTCTGTATATGGACCGTTTATATATTTATACAGGGTAATCATATCCCCCTTAAACGTCTCTTCTCAAGGGAGAATAGATTCAGTTCAGTTAATCTCTCCTCATAGCTGAGCTCCTCCATTCCGTTTAATAATTTAGTTTCCCTTCTCTGCACTCTCCCCAATTCAACAATTCAACATTCAATGTCCTTTTTGTGAACTGGTGCCCAAAACTGGACTGCATATTCCAGATGTAGTCTGACCAATGCTTTGTACAGGGGCAGGATTATGTCTCCATCTCTGCAGTCTATTCCTCTTTTAATACAAGAAAATACTTTACTAGCTTTAGATATTGCAGCTTGGCATTGCATGCTGTATTAGGTCTATAATCTACCAGAACCCCCAGATCCTTTTCCATTTCTGACTCCCCCAAATGTATTCCCCCTAGACAGTATGAAGCATGCATGTTGTTAGCTCCCAAGTGCATAATTTTACATTTATCTATATTAAATGTAATTTGCCACTTGGCTGCCCAATCAAACAGTACATCCAGGTCTGCTTGTAGATTATAGACATTCTGTATGGACATAATTCCATTACATAGTTTGATGTCATCAACCCTAACTTGCATATTAACCGTCTGTGGGGTACAGTGTCAAATACTTTAGCAAAGTCCAAGTACACTATATTTACTGCTATTCCACTGTCTACCTGTTTACTTACTTCCTCATAAAAAAAGAGTAAATTTGACAACTTCTGTCTTTCTTGAAGCCATGCTGACTATCACTTATAATATTATTTTCTAGCAGAAACCCCTCTATGTGGTTCTTTATCAAACTCTCTAAGCCCTTTCCAACTATGGACGTTAAACTAACAGGTCTGTAGTTACCTGGTAATGACTTTGCTCCCTTTTTGAAGATAGGAACCACATTGGCCTTACACCAATCTATCGGTACCTTGCTAGTGACTAAGGAGTCTCTAAAAATTAGAAATAATGGCTTTGAAATAACTGAGCTCAGCTCTTTGAGGACACATGGATATAATCCATCAGGTCCTGGTTCTTTGTCAACCTTAAATTTTGCAGCTGTTTCTCAATCATATCAATTCTGAGCCATTGTGACTCACTTAAGGCAGTGACATTGCTATTATGAATTTGGATTTGAGCTATGCCATTTTCCTTCGTGTACACAGAGCTAAAAAAAAGTGTTTAGTAAATCTGTCTTGACTTTATCCCCAGTTACCAACCCAGCGACATCCTTTAAGGGGCCTACATGCTCAGATCTGATCTTTTTGCTATTATTTATTTGAAAAATTGGGGGGTTTGCCTTACTTTCCTTTGCAATCTGTCTTTCATTTGGAAGTTTTGCACATTTTATCCCCTTTTTACATCTTTTGTTATATTCTTTATAGGTTTCAAATGATGACAGTGATCCTTCATTTTTGGAATGCCCTTTTCTTGTTCCTTATGGCTTTTTTAACATCAGCTGTGAGCCACATAGGTTTTAATTTTAGCCTCTTAAATGTATTACCCATTGGAATATATTTTTCAGCGTGCTTTTGTAGAACAGACTTAAACATTCCCATTTCTGTTCCGTGTTCTTTGAGGACAATATTGTCTCCCAGTCCAAGTCACAGAGAGCCGCCCTTAATAATGGAAAATTTGCTCTCTTAAAATTAAATGTTGTAATCTTTCCAGTTTTTGCTTCCTGTTTACAGCTTACAATAAATTAAATCATATTATGGTCACTGCTACCCAGATTCTCTGTTATTTGCACATTTGTTATAAGCTCTGCATTGTTAGAAAGAACTAGGTCCAACAGAGTATCATTTCTAGTTGGGGCTTCAATAAACTGTACCATAAAATTATCGTTTTTAAATTTCCTCCCTTTTGCTGTTCCTGTAGTGCCATTACTACAGTCAATGTCAGGGTAGTTGAAATCTCCCATGATTAAAACACTTCCACTTTTTGCTGCTTTTTCTATCTGTGCAAGTAGTTGATTTTCTATTTCTTCCTTAGCACTGGGGGCCTATAGCATATAAATAATTAATTGTGTGGTATTCAGCCCCACATTCAACTCCACCCATAATGCCTCAACCTCATTGCTTGTTCCATCTGCAATTTCTTCTTTCACATTCACTTTTAGACTACTTCTCACGTACAGACAGACACCACCACCCTTTTGTTTGACTCTGTCTTTACAAAAGAGAGTGTACCCAGGAATATTGACAGCCCAGTCATGCGAAGAACAAAGCCAGGATTCAGCAATACTAACTAAGTCATAATTCTCCTCACTCATTAAGGCTTCCAAATCCCCTATCTTGTTTGCTAGACCTCTAGCATTGGTGAATACATGCTCTTTAAACCATTGCTGCTTTTACTATCATTGTTTGCCAAATCATTTTGTTTTTTTGGTACAATTAGTACTGCACAATCCAATGTTTGTTTGTAACATGGGAGGGCCTCCATACAATTATCCATAACCTTCCCCCCAACTATCCCCAAGATTCTTCAGCATTTGTTATATTACCTTCCCTAACTGCCCTACCAAGTCACCCCTAACTTTCAATATACAGGAAGGGTGCAGAAAGGAATGCCCAGCCCAGAAATTTGAAGTAAAAGAGGATCCTGCAGTATCATGTGAAATAGAAAAAAACATTGCTGGGGGACCTTAAGGGGAGGGGAGGGTAAGTCAGGAGAGGAATGTTGCACCTGTATTTGGTCAGATTTCTATTTAAATAATTGTAATAATAATATGTAAGTTCATTTGGTGTAAATCCCAGATTGTTAGATCTTTTTCTCAGGCATTACAGTGTTCATAATATGGTCTGGAGCTGACCAGGAAAAAGGAGCAAAGCAGAGGGCTGGCATGACCAGGGGCTATGTGGATCAGGCAGGGGAAGAGTTAAGAGGAAGTAAGAAAGAGAAAAGTGGGGTTGTAAGGCCCTAATCAGTACCAGTATTCTCTAGACAGCAGTCCCCCAATCTAACACCACAGTCTTTACCTATAACAGCCCCCACTCAGCCTCGGGGGACTGGTTGCATCTCCCAGCACTCGGCTGCCCCCAGGACTTGGTGCGCAAGCGATGGTGTCTGGGGATAGGTCAGCAGCTGACCAGGAGCCCACAGATACACGGTACAGAAATTACCAGGGAATCCGGTAAACAAGCTGAAGTCAAACACAGGAGATCAGTCCACCAAACCAGGTACAAAGGAAAAGGCACAAGCTGAGTCGGGGTCACAGGCAAAGGTCGGTCCAGGCTCAGTTCAAGCATATTGTCAGGAACAGGCAAAGCTCAGCAACAAAAAAACACTAAAAAAATGTTTTGTTTTGTTTTTTTTACATTTTTATACAGATACACATATTACAATAAAGTACTAAAACAGAACAGAAAATTTGCATACATTTTTGCATATTAAATTGAAGAATCAGGGCACATTTTTCCTAAAAAAATAAAAGTCTATGATCCAAGGCTAAAGTAACAAAGTCCATTTTGTAGTAGAAAAAAGGAACATAAAGTCCATTTCGTAGCAGGAAAAAAAAGTCCATTCCTGAAAGCAAAGTACAGAGTCCGTTTGTAAAAGGTAAAACAAAAGTCCATTTTCCGGAGTAAAAAAAAAAAACAGGATTATCTTTTGAACAGGTAAGTACATAGCCTTTTCCAACATATACAAAATATTTATACATATATTTTTGACCATAACCAAAAAACATTTTCACAAATACAAGGTATGTAAATTTTTGCTTTCCTTTTTCACAAGAAAAAAAAACATATATATTGGCAAATACACAAAAAAGAAATTAAGCAAGTGTATTCCGCATATACATTCCCCAGTACCCATTTTATTGCAATAAAAAAAAAAAAGAAATCAAACATTTTGCTCAAGGCATACTTATTACACTCCTTTCTTGTTTTCCATAAACAAAAATTTCAGGCAATTTATAGAAATCCAAAGTAGCTTTTTCTTCTCTACCGAGAAGGAAAGAAGAGGACCGTACATGACAACCTGGTGGTCAAGTGTTTGAAGGCCTGTTAAAAATTTCAGCAAAGGCCTGGCTGACCGCCACACAGCCCTTGCGTACGGGCAATTCCAAAAGAGATGTAGTGTTGATTCCTCAAACATACATCCAGACTGGGGACATACAGGAGAACTCACAAAACCCCACCTATGCTGAAAGGCACGCAGGGGCAGGCACTCATGGACACCCTGCCAAGCAATATCTTTTAATTTGTTTATTAGAAATTTTTCGTCCACATTTTTTCAAATTTGTGCTGACCTTTCTGACCATTGTTTTGATGGTCAAAAAGCACTCCCAAAATTTTTATAGCTTGACATGATGTTGCAAATGTTAGATGTTGAAGCTGCAATTTGCTAAGATAAAGACATTTACACTTGTTGATATTAAGCTTGAATCCTGAGCCTGTACAAAAAATGTCAGTGTTTAGAACTGCCCTGTTGAGAGCAGCCTCTGTGGTACAGAGGACAGCAACATCGTCCATGTATGCGCAAATTTTGGCAGACTGACCACCACTCCCTGGTATAAGGACTACCCGGATTACCCTGTCCTTTCTTAATGATGACAGAAGTGGTTCCAAGGCACAGATCAATTGAAGAGGAGAAAGAGGGCATCCTTGTTTAACTCCAGACATGAGTTGAACATCATCCGATAAGAAGCCCTTGACTAAGACTTTGCTAGAAGCACCACTGTAAAGACATTTGATTTGGTTGATTAGTGTAACAGGAAAACCCATTTTTTTCAACACAGATATGTGAAACGTTGCCAATTTTTGCTTTCTCTCGTTTGAGTACTATAGCACATCTCTCAGTAAATTTAGACCATCATGTGCATTTCCACCAGGGATCCCGCAGACCTGATCATCCTGGATAACTTTATGAACAACTTCTTTGACTCTATTTACCAGAATCTTGGAGAATATTTTTTTTTATCTGTGTTGAGCAAGGTTATGGGACGCCAGTTCTCCAGGTCTGATAGGTCACTTTTTTTAGGGATCAGAGTAATGACTCCCCATAGCCAGGAGTCTGGAGGCCTGTTAGATGACAAAACTTCCTGGAAAATCAGACACAAATAATTTTGCAGGAGATCCCAAAATGACAGATAAAATTCAATTGGCAAACCAATTGAAATCTTAATCTTAAGAAAAGACTTGATGGTCCACATGATCTAATTTAAGCTTCAAAGCACCTACCACCTCCTTGGTGACAATTGGATCTATTTCCTTTTACCTAAAGAGCTCTGCGTAGAAACCCTGGGCCTCCTTTAACATGTCAGATATTGTGACCTTATCGTTGCGTTTTTGTATGTTTTGTTCTAAACTGATTGCTTTTTTAAAGAAAAACCTAGAGCATTTTTCGTTTTTTTTCTAATTTTACCATTTTTGCATTTTAAATAATTTGTCTCCCTTTAGCAGTGATTGCCTCTGCTATTTCATTTTTTAAATTTTTTAATTTCCTCCTTCATTTAATGCCATTTTTGCTAAACTTAATAAAAGTTTGGAGCTGTGTCTTTAGCCTCCGGTACCATTTTACTTTCCTCCTTGCTTCCTGTATTCCTTTCTGGATAATGTTGTTTTGGAGAGTGATTTCCCCTGGAGTGATAGAGCGATGGCAAAAACAAAAGTCAATGCTAGACCTACTAATATTGCTGGACCATGTATAACCAGGATCATTTGGATATAACTTTTTCCAAACCGCCTGCAACTCAAGATCAGCCATCGTGTTTTTAAGCTGTTTAGATGTTTTAGCGGGCCTCCTTGTTCTACAGTCGGCTCGCATTTCACTTGGTAATACAGAGTTAAAATCACCACAAACAATTGCAGGGGATGAAGCTGGAATGAAGAACTGTATGGTGTTAAGCGATTCGCTCATTTTTCTCCGCGGAGCAGTAGATACTAAACACCCTGAGTTCCTTCCCCATAGATTTCACTGTTGCCATCATAGCTCTCTCAAGTACAATCTCAATAAATGATGAAAAGGTGACTTTGTTCCCATTTTTCGTTGCAAAGATAAAAAATACCTGTAGCTGAATTTCCATTGTCCCCTGACCATACTGAAGGGCTGTGAGTCCAGGATTGTCTGAGGTGTTCATAATTTGGGTGGTGGTCTATTTTGCACTCCTGAAGACAAAAAATGCTACAGTTAATGCTACTTAAATAGCTAAATATTGCTGCCCTCTGTACAAAGCTTTTCAGACCCCTGACATTCAGGGAACACATTTTAAGCTCCCCCATTTTTAGAGTGGTAGGACTCTATACAGACACTGGGTGCTGGACTGAACGGTTCCTTGTCTGAGTTGGTCAAAGGTGGAATTGCTGCAGATGGTGGAACTTGTTGACTCAACTCGGTTTGTTGACTCAAGTAGGGTCAACTCCTCAATGATACCTGAATAAGGTTCCTGGTCATCAACCTGTGCCGATACGCCAACTGCAGCAGACTTTTCACTGCAGCTGCGCTTAACTGTGGTTTCCTCCTCGTCTAAACTGGACCGAGACTCATGCCTGGTCAGTCCCTGCAGACTCCTCCACTGGTCTGGCTTCACTATCTGAAACAACTTCAGGACTGCTTGGTAAGGCTTCCATCTCTTCCTCCTCATCCACCAGCTCTGACTGAGATAGTGCTGCAGGGGCTTCAGACACTGGGTCACCCTGAAGGTGTGCAGCCACCTCTGCCATATGAGCAGCTACAGAACCCACACCCCCTGACCGCAGATCTTTGGCTGCTTGTACAGTGGAGGCGACATCCGCCCATGACCGCTTACTCTGATTTGGACACCCTTTAAACAGATGAGCAGAACTTCCGCAAAGCGTTACACACTGGTTTCAGAGGACAGTTTTTAGTTTCATGACCAGTTTTGTTGCATCTTTTGCAGAGAGAAAATTTGGAGGTGCATGATCTTTCTGTATGTGAATACGACCCACACTTTCTACAAAAAACTGGCATTCCAGGATAAAACAGCGAACCTCGATCCCACCCCAGGGCAAAAGAGGACGGAGGGTGTTTCAAAGCCTCCAATCTCCCCAGGGTCAGACATGAACTTGACTCAATATTGAATTTTTCAATTCCATATATCACAGACATTTTAAATTTTCTTGGGCTCAGATAGAGAGGAACAATAATTATGGAGGAAATTCTAATGTCAGCGTCTTTTACAAACAGGTTAAAAAAGTGGATTGTTAATATTACTTCCTCCTGTGAGTACAAAAGTACAAATTCGCAGCCATCAAAGACCTCATTTTCTAGCTGTTTTTTTTCAGATTATTGTGCAGATTATTACATTATTACAAGCACCCATTCCAAGTGACAGAATAAAATGTCCTGACCTTTGTTCTTGTAGGCAGTGGATATCCTTTTTCTTCACTTTGAGTTTTTCCACTAAGTATTGGTCCACAAGTTTTTGCAAGGGGAATGCTCCTCTTTAATTTTTCGGTACCAGAATTCTAAAGGACTGGCGAACTTTCCCATCCTTATCACTTGCATATGAGATAATAAAGCCTCTCCTCTCTCCTCTCCTCACAAGATCTTCCTCCATACTGCAAAATGAGCTGAAATAGATAAACTACACAGGAAATAAATCCTGGTAGCAATCACTCCTCACAAATTTTCAAATAGCTTGTCCCAAAAGCAACATGGGGGGCTTGATGTACCCCCCAAGGCCGAGACAGGCTAATCCCCTGCTGATTCTTCAGCACAGATAAGCCCAACTAACGCTAGAAAAGGGACCGAAGACTGGAAGCAGAGAGGCTATAAAGCCCCAGCAGCCAAATACAGCATGGGGTTGCTTCAGGAACCACTCTGCTAATCAGCTGGAACACAGCTCCAATTCCACTCAGCTGAGCAGCCTCAGCGCAGAGGATGCCGAGAGGTAAACCACAGCTAAGGGGAAACAAGGATGTTACAATCCCCAGAGCACTAATCCTCAAAACCCTGTGCTACTGTTAGCACAGACGCAGGAGGGAATAGACCGAGCGTGCCCTCCTGCGGTGGGGCACTGCCTGGGATTGTGGAACCAAAGAGCACCTCCAACAGGGGTGAGGAAAGGGTTAGGATTGGTGGTTTTGAAAGAAAGGGTGGTAGAAGAAGAGAAGGGATAAAAAGAAGGGAGATCAAAAATGTAGATCCTTCCAACTAAGTGATGGCCTAGTTGAATGTGCTGCTGGAGGTCCTCCAAATGGAGGCTTAGGTTAGGGGTGCAGCTGGACAGGATAGCTGACATCCTACAGGGAGGGGAGTCAGATTCCCTAGCTCCCAGAGCCCTCTGGAGCATCTAAGTCCAGACTAGGGGACCCTCCAGGCTCTTCCACCAGGCACTTACCTACTGGGGTACAGCCTGGAAGGAAACTCCGCAGTTAATGGAGGTCTCAGGTACACAAGCAGGGTGCTGCTGTGAGTCTGCCTGTCCCGGTAGCAGTGGTGGAGCAGGCCTCCCCCCCTCCGCAGGATGTTTCACTTCACAGCAGGAGGGCTCATCTTTGTAGTGTGGTGGAGTTGTTCAATTAGATGGAATTAGGGAAGATGGGGAGCGGTTTGCGGCCATTTATGGATACAGCATGGGACTGCATGTTGTTGATGCTTCCATACACACTGGCATGGCCAGTTTTCATATCCCAAGTGTCACAGCTCCACAGGGCAAAGTGGTGGACCCCCTGTGTCACCAACCCAGTGGGTGGAGACGTGCACCGGGCGCAGGGTCTAAGCAGTAGCTCAGTCTTCTCCAGAGCCTGAGGTGAGGTTGTTTTGTGGTGAGCTGCTGCCAGGTTGCGGCACCCGTTCCCACCAAGGCAGGTGACTGGTAACTAGCAGGAACCGAAAAGTAGTGCCAGGGTGAAATCCAAGGAATAATCGAACAAGCCAAAGGTCGGGGCAGGCAGCAATCAAAAGTCGTTAGGAAACAAGCCGGGGTTGGTACACGGATAGACCAGGAACAGAACTCAGAAACTGAAGCAATAGAAACCGGGGAGTAGAACCACAAGGAACTCCTTGTCCAGGCAACTTTCTGTTGCCAGCCACTTCCTTAAAAAGGGGATGTCATGTGATTAATATGGGTCATGTGAGCCGCAGAGGCCAAACTCAGGTGTTGTTCACATGCCTGTCAGTAGATGGAGTGTGTCTGCAGAACACTCTAGTCCAGCAGTCGCCAACCACTGGTGGTCCGCGAGAAATCTTTAAGGGTCTGCGGCCCTGGCTGTTGCACCTCCGAGCGGGGTCGGGAGAAGGTCCTCACTGGAGGAACGCACCGGCCAGAGCCAAGAAACACGTCCCTGTACAAGTCCCAGGCTTAGGAAAGTGGGCGGGCTGTGTCCCTGGACATAACCCGCCCACTTTACCATCGCAGGCTTAGATCTGCGATGGGAGAATTGGCAGAGCTACGTCACATTGATGTCACTATGGGGGAGGTTTCTCCCCCTTTGATTGACCTGGCTCCCCGCACAAGCTTGGTCAGGAGCCGGTGATTTTAGTGGTCCGCAGAACCAAAGAAAAAGATTGGCGACCACTGCCCTAGTCCTCTAAAACAAGGGAGTGGCTGAATAAGAATCACATGACATGGACTAGGAAGTCTGCAGAGAGTTGGATCTTGAAGCAGAGTTGTTGCTAGCAGCAGGGGAGTTTAAGGTGGGTGAGCCAGAGGAGGCACAGATGCCCTAGACTTGCAAGGATCTGTGACCCCAAGACTAAAATCCTCAACTCTTTGTGATATATGCTGATGGCATGGGATTTCCTTCCTTTCTTGGTTTCAATTTAGGGTTTTCTTGCACCTAATAAATATTATCTCCTGACGTGAGTTACTAAGGAGAGCATGTGTAATGGTTTCTAATCCATCAAATTTGTAATACATATACATTGCAATGTATTTGTAATACATTTACATTACATTACATTGCAATTGGGACCTTGTTCTTATATTTGAACTTACAGTTTTACAGTTATTGTATGTTTTACTGGGAAGAAGTTGAGACCTAACTTGCCTGTTGTTCAGACACTGTATGAAATTATTTGTGTCTCTGATCTGGACACTATGAGTTTTATATATACCCACACCACTGTCCCTCCCTCTCCCTTGGACCCTTTTTCCCCCTCTTTCTTCCCGTTACCCCACCCTCCTTTTCACAAAGTATAGTAAAATAGACCCTAGATGGAAAGGGCAGGCCACTTTAAGTGTCAGCTGAATAGACTGCTGTCTCTACCAAGTTGTATATTTAGATATATAACCAATACTGCAATCAGTATTGGAAACATTCTCAACTTATTCATTCTTCTGGTATGGTAAATCTGTTATCTTTGGTCTACCTGATTTTCGTGATATTTGAGAATTTAACACTTAATAATATCTCTTCTATTTAATATATCCTGATCCTATACATTGTATTTTGTTTTGTTCTCTGTGATTCCGTAAATAAAAAATGTAAAAAAAATTGCACCCTCCTACACCAGTTTTTATAAGTAGCAATGATATCTCGATCCCTCTCTGTATGTTACTTGCGGGTGGTAGCAAAAGCCCAACCCGACATGCACAGTGGTTGAATTCAATTTTAAATAATATTAAACTTAAAACCCAGATAAACCTAACATTGAAGATTTTTTGTTTTAATGGCAATCAGGTTGATATGTGAATGCAAACAGTGACTGAAACAAAGTGGTGGAAAAGGACTGCACTACATAATTTTTTTTTGATATACAGCCAGCGGTAGAACAATATGACATCCAAAAAGTCCCAACATCTCTACATAGCAGTAGAAATCATGCATCTACATGAAGGGACGTGACTTGTATCCAAGAAAAAAACTAAACGAATGAGAGGCCAAGCACAACTACATAATGTTTTTTTAAATTTGAAAAGTTCAGTTCCAAGGTATATATATATATATATATATATATATATATATATATATATCTTGTGAGGGGTTACGCTCAGGATCGCCTTTGTAGGGTCAAAGGACACTTGTCTGGTTCATCTATCTCAGATCACACACCGAGGTATCAGCTTTAGGCTGGCTTGCAGCTAGGTTCATTGAAGGTTGCAGATAAAATAACAAAACAGCAGAAGAAAACCTTCCCTGTCCGGCACTTACTATACATCAGACATCCCTGTCTATCAGCTGGAGGGCTTCTCCCTGTCAGCTCAAAACCAAGTTTTCAGCAACCTTGTACTCACTTTTGAGCTCACTCACCTAGACTGACTTTCTGAGTCTCTCAGCCGAGCTCCCTCACAGACCGACTGTCTGTGTCTCCAGCAGAGCTCACCCACACAGTCCACCTGGCTGTGTCTCCAAACAGAGCTCTCTCACACAGTCCACCTGGCTGTGTCTCCAAACAGAGCTCTCTCACACAGTCCACCTGGCTGTGTCTCCAACCAGAGCTGAACTCACACACAGACCCCTGTCTGTGTCTCTCCAAATAGAGCTGCACTGACACAAACCCCTGTCTGTGTCTCTCCAAGTCAAGCTACTGACTGAGATGTTGGCTCTATGTTATATCCCCACCCTTAGGGCTTTCCTCATTAATTATCTCACAGGTGAGAGTCTTCCACCTGCTACTTCACACAGGGATCTTGGACAAATATATCTCACATAAAAGAGGAATCCTGGGCAAATATATCTCCCTTCCACCTCCAATCCTGCCTTGGTGTCACATTCCCCCCCCCTGCTCAGGCCCGTGGGACTGAGCAACTGAAACCAACAGAGAGTGCACAGGTGACAACGCCTCTGTGTTTCCATGTCACTCTGCCATTTTTCTCCCTGTTCAGGTTCATCCACTTCAGAGGGGCATGATCAGTGACCAACCAAAACTTCCGACCCAACAAATAATATTTGAGTGATTCTAAAGCCCAATTGATGGCCAAACACTCCTTCTCTACCACTGCGTAGTTCCTCTCATGCTTATTTAGTTTCAGACTCAAGTAAAGCATGGGATGCTCCTCTCTCTTAATATTCTGTGACAACACTGCCCCCATTCCTGGGTTAGAAACATCTGTCTGTACCACAAATTCTTTTTTTAAGTTAGGGGTCATCAATACTGGATGGGAACAAAGAGCCTGCTTTAGAGTCTGAAACGCCTACTCTGCTTCATCGTTCCACTTTATCCTCACTGACCCGCTTCCCTTGGTGAGATCAGTTAAGGGAACTGCTATAGCTGCAAAATTGAGTATGAAGCGTCTATCATAGCCAGTAGTCCCCAGGAATGCCTTCACTTGTTTCTTATTTACAGTCTGGGGCCAGTTCTGTATGACTTCAATCTTGGCAATTTGGGGCTTGACTACACCTCTCCCAATGATGTAACCCAAGTACTTGGCTTCTTCCAGACCAATGCTACATTTCTTGGGGTTCGCAGTCAACCCTGCTCTCCTCAAATCATCAATCACTCCCTGTAATTTGAGTAGGTGTGTCACCCAGGGCTTTTCAGAAAAAACCCTCTGTTCTGAGCGACCAGCTGTCTGTCTTTCCTTTTCTATGCAAAACACACACCTAACAGACTTTGTAAGAGCAGTATCAACACCACTGGTCATTTTGCACACCGCACAGCTCCCAAGCACAATGTTGATGCTTCCATTTACAACAGATTTGGTCATCTCCTCACTGTCATACACTGCTCTCTTGATCTTATCAACTACTCCAATTAAACTGTAAATCACTGCATCTTTAGCGCCAACAACAGCCTCTGAGGCAGTAGCTACACTCTTTTGCAGTATGTGCATTTTCTTGGTACCACCCTGTGTGAACCGAACATGACAGACATAGCATTCATAAAGCTTGTCCCCAGAACGAGTTCTTATGTGCCTCTGCATGTGACAATCCAGTTTTGAACTTCTGGGAAAAATATTACTGCACTGATCCCATTGGAAAGTTTTCTTTACACTTTTCTTTTTAACTTTTGTCCGTTTTGGAGGCTTCCTATTTCCACACACGTTTTCAGCCTTCCCTTCCACTGGGGTAGCAACTCCTTCCCTAACATGCTTCTGAGTATCCTGTTCATCAGGCACAGCAGTGATGGTTTCTTCCCTCTTTACTTGGCTTAATTTACGAAACTCTTCCCGCACCTTTTTGCAAACAGGGACAGCTTTTCCAATCTTTACTTTGCTTAATTTACTAAACACTTCCTGCACCTTTTGGCAAACAGGGACAGCTTTTCCACTCTTTACTTCTCTTAAATAAACTCTTCCCGCACCTTTTGGGAAACAGGAACACTTTCATTGGCTTCTTTGGACTGTCCTATCTTCTCCGGGATGTCTGGAATAAGCCCTTTCAATTCATCCATTTCCTTCTGAATTTTCTCAGTGAAAACATTTGCAGCTTTTCCCCACTGCTCTTGAAGTAGATCCCCTCTTTTCTCTAGGACTTCAGTAGACTGTGTGAAGTGAGATATGGCTTTATCGTGCTTGCTACTGTACTGGTAGGCCAAGCCCCATTGCAGAGTGCCAACTGCTTCCTCTTTCTCTTTTGTCCCTTGATCATCAGATTCAAAATCTCCTTCCTCAGCCACCATTGGCTCAGCTTCTTCATCCTGCGCTTCAGGCTGTTCTTTTGTCTCAGCTGAAACAGGATCCCATCCATAAGCTTGGACTTCAATAAAAGGAAACTTTTCCCTAGCCAACACAGGCACACATTAAGCAGCTTCCATCTCAGAGGATATAGGAACACCCTCATCTGCCTGCCCCTCAGTCAGCCTGGAAGTATCCTTGTCAGTCACTACAGGAATACTTTCTTCAACTCCAATCTCTGTTAACACAACAATACTTTCTATAGCCTTTACTGCACATGAGGCAGGGACACCTATTTCAGCATGCAATTCTTCACTCGAGACCACTGTAATTGGGACATCACCTTTGGATTCATCTGGTTTCTCATAAGCTGCATCTGAAACAAGACTGGCAATTTTCTCTTCTTTAGACTCATCACCATCTTCCTTATTTTCACTCTCTTGCTGCTTGGCCCATTTCCCCCTATCATAAATCATTTTCTGTACTCCTTGAGCCTGTTCCATATGTTCCTTAACAATTGGCATGACTGCTGAAATCCTGTCCTTGTCAATACTTCTACTCCTTGCCTTTTCTCTTTCCCTACTACCTCCCTTATGCTTATGTCTACTTCTACTGGAGTTTCTTGATTTTCTAGCAGGCCTTTCCTTTACTTCCTTTTTAGTTTCAAGCACAGGTATGGCCTCAAACTTTTTCTTATCACTTTCAATCTCACTGTTCTCTTCCTGTGGAGCTGGGGAAGGACTGCAGCTAACTTTCAAACTAACTCTGTCCTCTTCATTCTCAGTCTCTGACGCGGACCAATCTAAGTCTCCTGCCATAACAGAAAATGGAAAAGGGGTGAAGCTATCTGCCGATACCTCAACTACCTCCCCTAATGAGGAATCCTCTAATGGTTCTGGGCCTATATCAGAGGCTGTTATTATCTGCAGTGCACCTCTTTTTAGTTCCAACTTGGACTCCCATAATTTCAAAAAATGTGGAAAATCTCTCCCAAGAATAACCTCATGCGTTAGTGCTGGGACTAATCAAACTTTATAAAGCACTGACCCATAGGGAGTTGTAATATAAGCAAGGGTTGTCTGGTATTCACATTTATCCCCAGGCACACAAGTCACAGTGAACATATCTGAATTACTGTCAGAGGGGCCTATAAGGCCTGCTTTCACCAGAGTTACTACACTCCCTGAGTCTAGCAGAACAGTCACACTTTGATCATTCACTTTTAATTCACACAAATGTTTTACTGCACTGTCTGAACCTGCCGCAGTACACACCACCTGCGCAAACATAGATATGCGGTTTTTCAGAAAGGCAACATCACATTGCATATGTTCAGTAGTCATAGGACAGTTCACTGCAATGTGTCCAAACTCCTTATACTGAAAACAACTTCTAGGCCCTTTGTTTAGTCCAAAATTATACACCTTGGGCTTTCCTGAGCCCACAGTCTCATTATCTTCTTTACTTAAAGTCTTCACTTTTCTCCCAGCTCCCCTAAGCCCCAGAACAGTCTTATCAGGAACTCTTGGAATCCATGTGGTTGAGGGCCGAGAGTTATTTTGAAGATCCTCAGCCACAGAGTATCGCTCCACCAGATCCACAAGCTGCACCACTTCCTGCAAGACTTGGCGTTTTTTATTCATGGCCTCTTTCAGGGTGGTTAGCTGTGCAGAAAGTAAGCGGTTGGCTTCTTGCTGAATTGCATTTGTGCGCTGTTGCTCTCTGGTTGCCTCCTGCTGGGCTGCCGCAGACCATATCAAGGTCTTTACCACATCATCCATTTTCAGACTTTAATGTGTTGCCCACATCCTCCACCACTTGTTAGGGGTTACGCTCAGGATCGCCTTTGCTAGGGTCAAAGGACACTTGTCTGGTTCATCCAACTCAGATCACACACCAAGGTATCAGCTGTAAGCTGGCTTGCAGCCAGGTTTATTGAAGGTTGCAGATAAAATAACAAAACAGCAAAAGAAAACCTTGCCTGTCCCGCACTTACTATACATCAGACATCCCTGTCTATCAGCTGGAGGGCTTCTCCCTGTCAGCTCAAAACCAAGCTTTCAGCAACCTTGTACTCACTTTTGAGCTCACTCACCCAGACTGACTTTCTGAGTCTCTCAGCCGAGCTCCCTCACAGACCGACTGTCTGTGTCTCCAGCAGAGCTCACAGACAGGTGGCCTGTGTGGGTGACTGTGCTGGAGACACAGACAGATCTGGAGACACAGACAGGGGGCTCTGTGTGAGGAAGAGGAAAAGACTCTAATGGAGAGGGCTTGAGAGCATGCAGCTCCACAGTGTTCAACAGAAAGAGAGAGAGAGACAAGACTCTACAAAAAGAGGGAGAGAGACAAGACTCTACAGACAAGGTGACTCTAGTTTTTCTGCATATTTGAAAATGGACTGTTATAGACACGGGACAGCTGAAGATGAGTGCTTGTGTGTTTGATGTTTAACCGGCTGACGTTAAGCCTTCCTCTTGGGACAATTTTGTTGTTGTTTTTTTCAATAAAACCTTTATATGGCATCAAGTCCTGCTAGTTGCCTACCATTTGTCAAGCTAATTCCCACAATGCATATATATATATATATATATATATATATATATATTTATATATATATATGCAGCGCTATACACTAAACTGGAGAACAGGAGAACCCTGCCCTGAAGAGCTTAAATTCTAGGGGGTGGAGAAGTATCACACAACAGGAGGGGAGATATGGAGTGGTGGGAAGTAGTGAGGGTTTAAGAAGAAAGAAGAAGATGGGTAGGCAAATTTGAAAAAAATGGGTTTTGAGTGCTCTTTTAAATTAGCAGAATGTAGGAGCAAGCCGAATAGGATGAAAGAGACCATTCCAGAGAGTTAGGGCAGCTCTAGAAAAGTCTTGGAGCCGTGCATGTGACGAGGTTATGATTGAGTAAGTCATTAGTAGGTCATTGGAAGAGCTAAGAGACCGGCTAAGGGAGTATTTTTTTTTACCAGGTCAGAAAGGTAAGAGGGACAAGAACTGTGGAGGGATTTGAAGGCAAAGCACAGGAGCTTGAATTTGAATCTCAGGTGAAATGGAAGCCAAAGAAGAGAACTACAAGGAGATGCAGCAGAAGTAGAGTGGTGAGAAGGATGGATATGTCTGCCTACAGCATCCATATTAGATTTTAGAGGAGAGGGTCGGGTTAGTGGAATACCAAAGAGGAGGATGTTACAGTAGTCCAGTCGAGAGATGATAAGAACATGTACAAGGAGTTTGGTGGTCTCTGGGGACAGGTAGGGGTAGATTTTGGAGATGTTGTGCTGGTAAAAGTGGCGGACTTGGAAATGTTCTGAATATGGGGGGTAAATGAGAGGAGGAGGTGTACAGAGAAAAGAATACCGGCCAGGGACTAATCCTTGGGTAACACCAACAGGGAGGAGAGTGGAAAAGGAGGAAATACCACTGAAAGAAACTTGAAAAGAGTGGTCAGACAGGTAGGAAGCAAACCAAGAAAGCATTGTCACTGGTACCAATGGAGCGCATGAATGAAGGAAAAGATGTAGCAGTTGTGACTTAGCTCTGAGGAGGTTATTGGCCACTATAGTTAGGGCTGTTTTAGTGGAATGGGCTGCTCAAAAGCCAGACTGGAGAGGGTCAAGGAGAGATTTGGTGTTCAGGTATTCGATGAGTCTATTATAGACAAGGCGCTCAAGAAGTTTGGAAACATATGGGAGAGGGGACATGGGGCGGTAGTTAGAATGTAAGGAGGGGTCTAGTGAGGGTTTCTTCAGGATAGGGAGAATAATGGCATGTTTGAAAGCGGAGGGGTAGATACCAGTAGAAAGGGTGAGGTTGAACTGTTCAGTTAGTGGGGGGGGCAAGGGTGGAGGAATAAGTACAGAATAGATGGGAGGGAATAAGGTCTTGCGGACAAGTAGTAGATAGAGATGTTGAGAGAAGAGAGGAGACTTCATCAGAGTAATAGGGCTGAGGGAGGCCAGTGATGATTTACAGGTGGAAGGGGTGGATATGGTTGAAGTGGCACATTGGGCAGAGACATCATGTCAGATTTTGTCGGGTTTAGGAGGAAGCCTATTGTTGAGAAGAGTCTGTGTGGGTTGGAGTCTTGAAAGGAAATGACAGTGGAGAAATAATTTTGCTTGGCAATAGTGAGTACAGTGTTAAAGTGTTGTATTCTGGCTTTGTAGTCCATGAAGTCAGTGCTAAGGCCAGATTGGGCATAGACAACAGCAATAATGAGGGGTAGGGAGCAGAAAAAACAGACGGAATGGACTTCAAAGGAAGTGAAAATGAAAGAGGGTGGGGTAGGAAGGAAGAAGTTAGGGGAGAGAATGAAACCCACACCACCACCTACTTTGTTGCCAGGTGTAGGGGTTTGTGGAGCAGCAGCAGAGGCAGAGTCTGAGGAGGAAAGCCAAGTTTCAGTGAGAGACAGAAAGTTTAAAGATTTAGAGAAGAGAAGGTTGTGGATGGAGGTTAGTTTATTGCCAACTGATCTGGCATTCCATAGACTGCCAGAGAAAGGGGGTAAGAGCATATGGGTGGGGTTAATGGGAATGAGGTTAGGAGGAGGGAGTATCTCACTGAAAGGGTAGGGAAGAGAGAGGCTGTCGGGGGGGGGGGAAAGGGTAGGGAAGAGAGAGGCTGTCGGGGGGGGGGGAGAGGGTCAGGGTTGGATGAAATGGCACCAGCAAGTGGTAGTAGAGCGAAAGGTGTAGGAGTATAGATAGAGAAGGCAGGAGAGTGAAGGCGCAGGCAGACGAATATTCCTATTATTTACACTAGTCAACATTTCTTTGAGAATGTCAGTTTTACTACCCTAATATTATAGTTTTAGTCTATGATAGTTTGAGGGAACAAAAGCTATATAAAGACCCCTCCCCCAACACACACACACACAGACACACACACATGCTCCACAGGAATAAAATGACAATTTTAGAAATTGAGATTTACTTGCAGAGGTGCAGCAGAGAAAAGGGGGGTTCTAGATATAAACTGCAGGGTCTTTCTTGTCACCATGTTAAAATTACTTTCTTAGCAGGGTTTGTAGGTTAAATCAGAACTTCGGGCAGATTTTTAAAATGTAGCTCTGTATTCATAATTACATATTTAAATGTATGTACTTTATTCAATTCAGTGCAAGTACATGCAATGGACCCTTTTTCAATTCTTGTACAGCAAAGATTTGACTGAAGGAGAGGGAAGTAACATAAGGAGCTAGCCACTTCTGCTGCAGTACTCATATGTTAGGAAATATGCAGATAGAAGAAAATTTCTTCCTGATTCCATGAGGCAATCCCTGGATCAACAGTCACTGATATTTTCACTTTAAAGCATTAATACCCAGTTATATTCTATGCTTCTAGAAAAACATCCAGCTTTTTCTTAAAGCAATCTGTGGAACTAGCTAAAACTACTTCCTAAGGGAGTCGATTCCACATTTTCACAGACTTTACATTGAAGAATCCCTTCCTTATCCAGAGCTTAAACTTCTTTTCCTCCAGACGCAAAGAGTGCCCTCTTGTTCTTTGTAACGATCACAAAGTGAATAATTGGGAAGAGAGTTCCTTGTATGCACCATTTATATATATATATATATATATATATATATATATATATATATATATACAGGGGGATTATCTCCTGCTGCCAGCTTCATACAGTATAATCCTCAAGTGCTACATCTGTATTGATGAGGGAGCTCTACTCACATCTGTGTAAAAAACTGACAATTAACTTTGGCTGCAGCTTCATTAGCAATTCTCAGCCTCTTAGTTAGAAAATTGTTTTGTCCTGTTGTTTTCTGACCTCATTTAAATTCATTAATCATTCAGAAAATGCACATAATTATTGGTAACACAAACATTATTTCACAGATCCAGATGCATTAAGTTAGAATTATGGCATGGGGGGGCATGGCCTGGCGATCTCTGGAGATGGCCGCATGTTAGCCTGGCTCTGACGGCACCAGCGGCTATTCATCGCATACAGGGCACAATTTACCTGACAGCATGGGAAAATCAAAGCAGGGCAGGGGGGTGAAGCTCCCCCATACACCTGCTCAGCATTCTTCCTCCTCCCAGCCCTCGATTAGGGCTTTTGCGAGTGACAACTCAGCGGCTCCCAGGGATCCTAAGATGGCGCCGGCTCCTGCTTCCCCACAGTCCACGTGGAGCGCAGGGAGCGCGGACACGCGGCGCCGGGAATCTGCTGCAGCCGCCCGCTCTCCTGTCCTCTCTGGTCCCCGCTCCTATACACAGGCTTCCAGGAGCAGAGGAGGTGATCCACCGGAGGCTGCACTACAAGCAGGGGTGAGTTTCTCTCCCTCTGTAGAGGGTTCCCCCCCACCGGAGGCACATCAGACAGGGGGGATATCCTGCTCTCCTGAAGGCCCTTATGCCTCCTTGGACGATACGGTCCCAGCTATATCCTGCCCTGCGGCTGTGTCTTCTCCTTGGGGTGAAGTGACAGGAGATTCTCCTGGTCCCCAGGTCTCAGGACCCCCTGAGTTGCACAGGGAGGCCTTTCCACCTTTAGGCCCTCTGTCCAGTGCACCCGGCCCCCCCTCAGGAAGGCCTACTACAGCACATCATGGGGCTGCGGGCCCTTTATGTCCTAGCGCTCCAGGCCCTGGATCTAGTACTCCTACTGTCGGCCCTTCATGGCAGCAACATCTACAAATGTTACCCACCAAAGCAGATTTTCAGCAGCTTATTACAGAAGTTCAGTCTACCCTACGTTCTGAAATTGGGGCCCTACGTGCAGATTTCCAATCCCTAGCTGGGAGAGTGGGAGATCTTGATGAGAATTTACATCAGGCCAAGGGTGATATAGAGGCTTTAACCCACAAATCGAAGGACCACCACTTAAAAATCAGAGATCTCTACCGCCAGCTGGAAGATATGGACAATAAGACTCGCAGAAACAACATTAGGGTCCGTGGTTTACCGGAGGCCACCCGGCTGGTGGAGGCTGGTGCTGCAAGCTTTTTTCAACCGCCTTTTTGGGCGCCCCTCTTCACATGTTATCAACATCTCTCAGGCATTCCGGGCTTCGAGGCAACCAGCCTCGGCCGCAAGGCCACGGGATGTTCTTTGCCATCTCACGGATACAGCCCTCAAGGATGAGATTATGGCGGCTGCGAGAAATATGCGTAATCTGGAGTTTGATGGAGCTCCCCTACAGCTATTCCAGGACCTATCCTGGCACACCCTACAACAACGGCGCCTCCTGCAACCACTTCTTACCATTCTACGGGATCATAGTATCCCCTATAGATGGGGCTTTCCGTTCAGCCTAACAGCACGCAGGGATGGTATTTCAGCGGTGTTACGTTACCCAGAAGATCTACTTTCCTTTTGATAATTTTTTCTCCAACTCAGGACAGGCTGTCTGCCTTTGCATCCCCTCCACCATCTTCTGTCCTGCAGCAATCCAAGGCCTTTAGACAGATTATTCGGCGCTACCAACTGTATGATAGCTGGCGTATTCAACACCCAACGAGCAAACAGTTCACATTTTACTCCCCGCCCCACCACACCCACACCCGTATTGATCATATCTTTATCAACCTTCCGCTCTTGCGGAATAGTGTGTCGGCTGATATTTTTCCTATTACTTGGTCAGACCACGCCCCGGTTACACTAGATGTTTTTCTTGCTCCTTCTCAGACTCAGAGTCTGTCATTGGAGACTGAATGACTTCCTCCTTAAAAATAAAGACACCAAATTGGCCTTTACTATGGGTATTCAAAATTATTTTACTGAAAACAAGGGTTCAGTGGCGCATACCTCTACCCTTTGGGAGGCTGATAAGGCGGTTATTAGAGGTCAGTGCGTGGCCCTGAGTTCTTGCCTAAAACGTAATTCGGTCCTGCAACGCACTTTAACTGAGTGGGAGCTGCGCTCAGCAGAGGCGAAACTTGTTAATAAACCTTCATTAGGTCTACTGCGGGAGGTGACCTCTCTCCGCTCTAAATTAAGGGCTTTGGAACTGAAGAAAGTTAGTTGGATGATGCAACGCACCCGTCAACTATACTACCACAAGGGCAATAAGGCTGACACGCTATTGGCACGCAAACTTAGAAATGCACAGGCTCATGCCACTCCTATGGCCATAAAAGACGCCCTTGGGGTAATGCGATATGACCCCTCCTGTATAGCCTCTTGCTTTGAAACCTACTATACTCAATTATATCAGGTTGTACATCAGGCACAGGCCTTCCTAGGGGGCACCTTACAGGAGAAAATAGACTCCTATTTAGCGGACCTAGCTCTTCCCCAGTTATCGGAAGAGCACCTGGAACACCTCAACCGACCCATTACTGAAGATGAAATCTCTAAAACTATATCTCATCTTCCACCTAATAAAGCCCCTGGCCCAGATGGCCTATCATACTTGTATTATAAAACTTTTTTGCCAGAGTTACTCCCACACTTGGAGGCTTTGTTTAACGATTTTTTACAAGGTAAGCCAATCCCTCCTTCTATGTCCAGCTCCCACATTACGGTTATACCCAAACCGGGTAAAGACCCGGTGGACTGCGCTAACTATAGACCCATAGCGCTGCTTAATTCGGACCTTAAAATATACACCAAATTGCTGGCCAACAGACTCGCACAGCTCTTGCCATATTTAGTACATGGAGACCAAACTGGTTTTATCCCCTTTCGGCATGCCAGTGACAACACCCGCAGGGTGATTGATGTTATAGACATCCTTAACAAGCGAAAAACCCCATCCCTGATTCTTAGCCTGGATGCTGAAAAAGCGTTTGATCGCCTTAGTTGGCCATTTCTGTTTTCTACGCTGATCAAGTTGGGCTTTACCGGACCTGTTTTCCGGACAATTCGGTCCCTTTATAGCAGCCCAACAGCCTCCATTAAATTGCCCCATGTATCCTCCTGGCAATTCTCTATTAAAAATGGTACACGTCAGGGATGCCCATTGTCCCCCCTTTTGTTTGCCTTATGTATTGAACCCTTGGCAGCAAAAATTAGGGCCAATCCTGATATCCAAGGGGTTAAAGTGAGGGGTTCCTCTTACAAGATTTCGCTCTATGCGGACGATGTGCTTCTTACACTGACGCATCCCACTATTACTCTGCCAAATCTGTGGTCTGAACTACACTTGTTTGGTGACGTCTCCGGTTACAAGGTGAATTCCTCTAAAACGGAGGCTCTACATTTACACATACCAAGTCTACAACTCTCGGTGTTACAAAACAAGTACTCCTTTATGTGGCGGGAACATTCCATTGGTTATTTAGGTACTCAGATAACGGCTACATACGGCCAGCTGTATCAGTGTAACTTTCCCCCCTTGTTCCTGGAGCTACATAACTACTTGAGGAAGTGGAAACTACACCCGTTGTCACTTCTGGGACGTATAGCCTCAGTGAAAATGATGCTTCTACCCAAACTTCTATATTTTTTTGAGACCCTCCCAGTGCGGGTTCCTGTCCAGGCCTTGAAAAAACTACAGGCGGGTTTCTTGAACTTTATTTGGGCCAATAAGAGACATAGGCTCTCAAAGTCTGTAGTTTGTACACCGCGGGAGCTGGGAGGCCTAGGAGCTCCAGACCTTCTTAAATACTACGTGGCGGCCCATTTACGCTATTTGCCATTCTGGACCTCATTTCACTCCGCCACTATTTGTAGGGAATTAGAGGAATCCTGGATCTTTCCTATCCATCCTAATGTGATGCTTTGGAGCTCCTCCCTTCTACTGGCAGATAAAGATTTGCTCTCACCAATGCTGTTTACTAGGAATCTATGGCGGGCTTATAAAATTAAATACAGTTTATCCTCCACAGCATCGGTTCTGACATCTATTATTCACAACCCCCTATTACCTGACAGTCTTACCAGAGGGATGTGGAAACCCTGGAGGGAGAAGGGATTGTTCCACATTCGGGATATATTGCGCCCAGTGGAGAAAAGGTTGTTTTCCTTTGTGGAACTCCAAGCCAAGTTTGACCTCCCCCAAACAGCCTTTTTTGGGTATCTGCAGATCAGGCATTACGCCCTCTCCCTCACACAGACACCTAGGTTTGCAGAAACTACTTCTTTTGAGAGGATATGTATGCTTGGCCCATATACTAAAGGTCTGGTTTCCTCAATTTACCGCCTCCTTCATACTAGTGTACGAGGGACTTCTGGAAAATTTGCCTATATGAACACCTGGGAATCTATTCTCGGTCGCTCCTTGGATAGTGAGGAGTGGTCAGACATCTGGGAAGCAGTGCATAAAAGCTCCATTTGTACGCTCTATAAGGAAAATTTATACAAAATACTATTTCGATGGTATCATACACCTGATGTCTTACACAGGTTGTTCCCCGCTGTGGATCCTATCTGTTGGCGATGTGGGACGCAGCGGGGAACTTTGGAACATGTGTTTTGGTACTGTCCCATTATTCGGAGTTATTGGGACCGGGTTCATGCGCTGCTTCAGGACGTCACTCAACAACAAATGTCCCTAGACCCGCTTACCCATTTACTGGGGCTACCCTTAACGGGTTTCCCCAGACCTACTGGTAAACTAGTAGCACATGTCTTAGTGGCAGCCAGCACCCTGATACCGACCAGATGGAAGTCCACTTTACCTCCCTCCTTGGAGGACCTATATACCCGCATACAAGATGTTCGCCTAATGGAATATCTTACTGCCCTTATACAAAACAAAGTGGATGGATTTGAAAAGATTTGGGATCCATGGGACACCTTCTATGCTCAACTGCAAGTTTAGGGTTTAGTTGTGCTCCACTTGCTCCAGTATACCTTCTCAATAATGCCCACCTGCCCCCCCTCCACTCCCCCCTCTTATTGTTCATAAGGGATTATTTTGCCTGCTTTTATGCTTCATGTTTATTCTTTTTTTTATGGTTGTATGTTCCTTTTTTGTTTCTCTTTTCTTTTCCTTTCTTTGTTGTGATTTGTTCCAGCATTACTGGTTGGGATTCTACATTGGACTTTGGCCTTAACACTACTCAACAAACACATTCCTATTTTGGATGAGAACATATGTTTTTTTTTCTTTTTTTTGGGGGATTGTTGAGAATCTTGCTTCACCTGATGTATACTGATGATATTTACATTGTTCCTATTCCTGTATTGCTGTACTTCTTGTTTGTATTTAAAAAAAAAAACTCAATAAAAACACAATTTAAAAAAAAAAAGAATTATGGCATGATTCGCATGTTAATCACTCCTACTTCTGCTATGAAAACCCAAACCAATACTCAACTTTCCAAAATCATGAGAAACTTCAATAGTGACACTCTATTCCTCAGATTTATGCTTGGTTCTGATTTGTTCCGAATAGCACCCAATGCACTTGTGGTACTGTGCAGCACAATGCAAGCTTATGCATGTATTGCATTGAAGTAAATGAGTATTGAAGTGAGCAGCAGTGCATTAGCTCAGTTACAATTCTATGAACTTCATTAGATGTCTGTATAAGGTTTAAGGCCTAGTGCTCACTGACTCAAAACTGAAACTTTTCACTTTCAATGTGATCACCATTGAAACGTATGAGGGCTTTTCGATATTTTAAGGCTCAAAAGATAGATATAATATGTTTACAGGGGACGCATTTTTCCTCCTTGTCATGCCTTAAGTATTTTCATGTATCATAGCCTATGGTATATATGGCTAATTCCTTGTATAAACGACGAGGGGGTCTTATAAGCTTCAGTAAACGAACTCCATTTGTTCTAGATTCACAGTTAAAAGATCCTGAGGGTAGATATCTCATGTTGGTGGGAAACTTAGATGACATTGGGGTTACAATAGTTAATTAATATGCACCAAACGAGAACCAGGTACGATTTTTTGCTCATATGTTTCAGCTGGAACATATGCATGCACAAGGCCTACTAATCATATGTGGAGATTCGAATACCCCATTGATACCCAGTCTAGATAAGAAGAGTACAGTGAGTTTATTAAATCAGTACAAGGATACATCAAATACAAGGGCACTAAGAGATTTATTACGTGCAGAAATGTTAGTGGATGTGTGGAGAGAAAAGCATCTAGATGAGAGAGAATATACACATGATTCTCATGTGCATAAAATCTTCACCCACATAGACCATACATTAACAACTGATAGTCTCCCATTGGCAAAATCTAGTGATATAGTAGCTATACCCTGGTCTGATCATGATGCAGTACAAATGGTACTTTCGTCTTTATACCATATGCCTTCTAGTTATAAATGGATTCTTAATGAATCTTTACTCAGTGATAGACAAGTGAAGCAACAGATAAGTGAGGCGTTGATAGAATACTTTGATATAAATACAAGCTCAGGAGTCTCAGATGCAGTGTTGTGGGCAGCCCATAAGACAGTAATTAGAGGACTCTTTATTCAGAGTGCATCACGTCTTAAAAAACGACGTTTAGAGCAACTAACACAGTTGGAACATGAGTATAAAACCGTTGATTTGATTGCCAGGCATTGTGAAGTAAATTCATAATCAAATTGATTGCAACCAACTGATCTTTTTGAAGAATTATTGGTAGATATTTATTAAAAGTACACAAGTCATGTAGTTTATATGACTGATGGAGCAAATCCAGTCTGGAGCCCTCGTCTGTCCTCTTATTCACCCCATCCCCACCCCCAACTATCAGAAAAGACACTTGTGTCTTTATTTCCTGACATAAATAATATTGTTAACAAACTTCCTTCATTTGCCATGTGGCTGCCCAATCAAACAGTACATCCAGGTCTGCTTGTAGATTTTAGATATCCTGTGCAACTTAATTCCAATACCTAGTTTGTGGTCATCTGCAATCACAGAAATCTCTGTATTATTTATAAAGATATATATATAGGAGAGGAAAGCAGCACTCAGCAGCAAATATTCTGGATGTCACCAACATGAATGCCGTTCAAAACTGCAGCTTTTGAGAAAGCGCATGGCCAATCCACACACTCAGTACACAACATCTTATGTTGTTCAGTCATAGTCTGCTAAGTAGTTCTGGTGCCATTGGTCTTGGAAATATTGATTTTGTCTGTTTTTGCTTGGTTGTTGGTTTATGGTATTCTTATAACTTTGAATGTTATCATTTTGATGGATATCTGATTCCATCTTCTCTTTAATAATATGTACGTGATGTAAAGTGTAATCATCAGTCTGGTAGCATAGCCTACTGTCGTTGTGTTTTTTCTAGATATGTGAATTATGTTCTAGTTTCTTGCGGTCCATTTTGCTTCATACTCAGAGGCATGCTATTTTATGCTGCATATTTGTTAAACTTGTCATTATAAGCCTGTTGCTACTCTATGCCCTGTATACAAAATGCAGACTTATTAACTATGCAGCCCTATAGCCATCATTCAGTGTTACAATTTACAGAACTAAAACATTACTCAGCTAACTGTGAATTGCCATTTAAGTTAAGATGGGTCTGCTGGTTCACCAGATCATAAAAGCTGAAATAAAATAGATTGCTTTTGTCACAGCAGCAGGTTTAAGTTGCACTACCCACCTTTACAAAATGTCTGGAAAGAAAAAAACTGCCCAGGCAGAGGCACAACCATGAATCAATTACCGGTAAATCAATTTCAGTTGGGCCTTCTACCACCCCTTGGACCCTCAGTACACATTTGTATATAGACAAATGTTTTGGAAAGAAAAGTAGAGGCAGTTATAACCACAAAGTAGTGGGCCTGGGGGACACTCCATATTAATGCCCATCATTTTGTAACAGGACATCCAACAAGCCATAAAGGAGTGATAGGTGTCCACAAAATTTTGTGCATATAGAGTATATATATTTCTAAGAGCTTCTCCTAGATTTATTGTATATTTTTTAACATTAGGATTTACTGACCCCCTCAATTAACTCAGTGTAAAGAACACCTTGTTATAGAAGAGTTGATACAATATATTTGCTCTTCTAGTGGTCTATGTCTTTAAACTCAGCCACTTTGCTCCTCAACAGTGCTGGGTATCTAGGGTGTTTGGGTGTCCAGCGCTTGGGTGTTCTCCACATATTCCAAACTCAACATCCTATAGGTAAAGCAGACAAATCTATTTCTTGAAAATTATCAACAAGGCAAACTTTACCAATATGCAGAACATCTTTTTATATATTTTTTTCAAATTGCTAAATACCATTTTACCTATTAGGGTAAGCATATCATCTAAAAGGTAGCAGCTATAATTCCATCTTTTAGTTTTGCTCAGACTGATAATGATTACCAATTACCATGCCAGTGACTGAAACTAAATGCCCCATATAGATCACTTACCATATCACTATGATCTACTGCAGTAGTGCCTTCTATACTAACTAAACCAAACTTAACTGACCAATAGCAGCTTTCTGACCACCTTTTGCGAAACTACAGAACAGAGAAGCTTGAGCTTTGTAAAACTGGCATTAGAGTAAAATAAATGAGCACAAGCACACATTTATCGAAACACAACAATGGGGCACAAATCACATCTTGCTTAGAGCTAGATAAAGCCTGCAAGCCTACACACACCTTTTCTATCTGTTTCTGTCTAGAATTTCCCTTGTTATACAAGGTTTGCATAAATTGTATTACATTAATTTCCAAGTCAGGCAAATTCATTGTACGCTATAGTTAGTGGTGCTTGGAGATTGTACAAGGAGAAGCTGTGGATTCCACACTGTAACTGGTGCCTACTGTTTTACTTTATTTAAAAATCTCTTATTCTTTCTGTTTGATAGTGATAGTGACCATCTGTTCCTCAGCTTTAATACCTAATTGTGATGTTTTACCTCTTTTATAACTATTTTTGTACTTTTGTGCCAATGTTGGTATTTTGCTTTCTGTATTAAAGTTGGCTTTCTCTTCTTTGACAGTGTCTTTTAGTTGTTGTTCTGTACCATATTCATATTATAATGGAAGAGAGGAAAATGCAGTACAAGCAAAAACCTCTATATCAACCCGTATAACAAGAAACACAGATAAAACCACTTTTTTAGGGGAGTGCAGAGAGTTCTGACATTTTTATTGCTTGTTGTGCCTTTTTGTCCAGCTGATCTGCATGGCAAATAAAATCTAAATCTAAAGTCTGTAGTTAGGCATTACATCTAAACCTCAGGCAGATATAAAATACTCAAATACTCAAATTATTGTATATATATCCATTACTATATTATTACATGTATTTTAAATGCAGTAAGTGTAAGTAAAACAGTTTATGTGCTGATAAGCAGCATGCTAATAAGAAAAGAGAGAGTTTTGCTCATCACTGTGATTCTTCGTTTAATCGACCACCTGGTCACAGGCTCCAGATCAGAACAACCAGGGAATCAGAGAATAAGGGTTACATATGATACTAGACATCAAACTGAGGACATCTAGTGGCATAAACATGTAATGATGTGAACAAGAGTAGACATTTTATGGGTAAGGGGAAACCAAAAAACTGGCACAGAGAAATGTAAGCTAAGACCTTAACAGTATGTTGGTTGCATGGAGACCTCTTTAAACCTTTAATAAAAACATGCAACAAACTGGGTATTTAACTGATACAGAGAGGTCTAATTTTAATGCAAATAGCCACTGGAAAATAAATAAACACATTTAAAGGGTAGCACAGGATTCCATCACACAGAAATGATTATGATTATTTTGCATGGTAAAGCTGAAGTTTACTTTGAATAACTAATCATTTGAACAGAGAATAGAAAGAATATGATTTTTGCATGCACATGATTGGATGATTGAAAAAAAAAGCTTCACCCCATTCATTGGGGCTGATTTATTAAAGCTCTCCAAGGCTGGAGAGGATACACTTCTATCAGTGAAGCCGTACATTGTTTTTCATGAAAAATTATTTTACATTGTAGGCCTGTACATCTTAGGCATAACTCACTAAAATATGTCCAATATTTAATAAATGTATTATTAAACTTTAAATAAAAAAACATGAAAATCTGTTAAAACAAGGCTGCATAAATAAATCAAAATACTGAAACCTGTAATAAATATATATATATATATATATATATAGCTCAATCACACATCCCAGGAGGCTCTTGGCTGCTCCTTCTGCGCATACCCGAGCATTTCAGGCTTGCCCAGAAGGAGCCTGTTCGCCAAAAGGGAAAGAATTTGCTGATCTCACGCATACGCAGTGAGATTGGAAAGTTTTTTTTCCCATCTACATCACCTGATCTCGCAACTGCGTCAGGTGATGTAGGAAGAAGAACCCGGGAGAACAGAGAGAAGATGGCGGCGACTAGTGCGTCGGCCGAAGACGGATGCTGGGATGACGCGGGACCCAATAGAAGAAACCTCTGGACCGATCGACTGCCCTGTGGGATTGAAGGTGTGTAATTTTTTTAAATTTGAATTGATCAGCCAATGAGATTGCAAGTGGTTGGAGAAGGCTGTCAAAGAAGCAGTGCGGGGACACCTGCAAATCTATAATCCAGAAAGTAATGTGTTTAGTAAAAGTGTGATTTAGTTGTTTAATCTTTAAATGCCGCATTTACAATATTGTGTGCCTTAGATCTTTGTATACCTTGAAATCCAAAACAGTTGAATTACGTTTGTAATTATAAAACACGTAAAACATTGCACTGTACATTTATTAACATGACACAACTCCAGCCGTTCTCGATAACACACACAGGCTGCTTTCCAGCCAGACATGTCATGACTTCTCTTTGCACAAGGTGTATGATAAAGGCAGAGTCGGCTCTGATAAATAAAGATACATGGCCTGACAGAGCCATCCCATGTCACAGAGCCTCCCATCACTACTCCAGGTTCTGCTGCAAATGTGTTACTAGCCACAAACGCCACAACTTGGAGGACTGTACATCTCCATGATAGAGACGAGAAACCTTTGGAACAGATCGTCCTCTAACAACAAACTTAAGCGACGTCAGTTAAACTAAAAAACACGGCTACCACAAAGTAGGGTTGCTAGATAGAGCGTCCTTCTTATCCGCTCTGGGATCATAGAGAAGTGAAGCGCGGGGCGGCTAACTGATCAGCCAATTAGCTTGCACGTGGTTGGAGAAGGCTGTCTGAAAAGCAGTGCGTGCGTCACTTGCATATCTACAATAATCCACAGATCAATGTGTGTGTTATAAGTGTGATTTAGTGGTTTGATGCATACATGCTGCAAAATGTATAATGTTTAAAAAGACCAGTATGACCAAAATTATAATATTTAATTACAGATTCAGTCTCATTAACTTAGTAAGTTTCTTGCATCTTCTATATCTTGTATCCTTCTTTAGTGTGGCTTGCATCAGCTACCCATGTATAAAAATTAAATAAACAGAGGGTGGGATTCTCTCAAAATGGCTGCTACATATGTGGAGATCCAGAAACAAGCATGGAAAAGTCATGACAGATTTTAGGTGATTCAATGTGTATGTAAAGGAAAACTTGAGAGAATTGTTTATTCCTGTTGCACAGGAAATTTTGGTATATCTCCCCAGTGGGGTGCAAGGAAAAAGGCAGGAGGTTGCTCCTTCACTGTCTTATTTAAAACTGTGCATGGACTTCCAAATTTTTTTTATTTTATTTGAAGTCAAATTTGGGATGATCATAGGTTTACAACATAAATCCAATGTCCCATAGCCCAGTAGAGGAATTCTTGTTTTGCTGCTTGGTTCTTGTAGACAGAATCTGTAGGCATGTCAAAAATATCTATGTATTAATGCTGCCTCTAGCTGAGCATGTGCAGTGATGTAGCCTGTGAAATGTCACTTCCTAAAAATATATCCTAAAATGTAGGTAGTAGAAGCTTGGCATTTAATTAAATACACAAAAAAACCCTACTTGCACTGCAAATTTATTTCCCCAGCCCTACAGGGTCCCGGAATATGGGGTATGCAAAAAAATATTTTTTTTTCCGAATTAAGGGAATGCTATCTCAGGGACCTACCTGCTCAAAATTTGCCATGTATATCATTGTCACCTTGATAAAAGCATCTAGCTGAGGCTCATGGGTTTCAGTCTGTGGGGCCCCAAATCTAGTAGGGAAATTTGAGTAATTGGACCCCAGTGGTGCAGTGGGTTGCAGGGACCTGAAATTGTTAGACTAGGAAGGGGACCCTTGTGGCTACCTTCATTCTATTTTTAGCCCTTTGGCAGAAATATAACTCCGCCCCCAGAACGTCGTAGCCCCGCAGTCCTGTGCAGCGCTTGGCGGTAGGTTACACCGTCCTTTCCTCGGCGTCAGGCGAAGGGCACGCACTCCTGTGCGGTGCTGGACTGCGTGAAGTACGGTCCCGCTGCATCTAAATTGAACACGCCAAGGCAGGAAGAGCGCGGAGAGACGAGGATGAAGAGAGCGAAGGAAGAGCGCAAGTCAGCAAACATGGAGTGTGCTGTGTTGAGCGAGGAAGAAGCGGAACCCAGCACTTCGGAGACAGAGTCCCCATCGAGGAGCGTAGACCATGATAGCCCGATGATGATAGGCAAGGAGGAGGCCGCAGGGGGTGAGTGGCGGAGCTTGTTAGGAAAGGGTGCCTCGTGGCGGTGGAAAGACGTCATTACAAGGCACAGGTTCTAGCTGTGTTCGTTGTTGCAGGCTGCAGGCGAGTTGTAGAACGGCACCCGGGATACATCTGCGGAAGTCCTCCGCTTCAGTCATTGCATCGTCTCACCACATGGGGCGCTGTACCGTGGTGCGACTCACAAGTCATGTTGTGACAGGGAGCCCGGGAATCTGTGACTTGAGTTTCCTCAGCGGAACCAAAGCTGCGCTTCGCTTCCGTTCATGTCACTTCCATACCTTGTGTTATGGATGATTTATGTGGTATTTCTGCGATGCATAGTGCATCGTATTCAGGTACATGTTCCATGCATTGTGCTGTACACCCCAATAACATACTGTGGGGGGTGTAGCTCTCGGAAATGTGACCTGTAAAGTTTGACATAGCCCATTCATATACCTCGCTCAGTGTAGCAGGCTTCAATTGTTTTATGTAAAGTTCTCAGATAAAACTCAGCTGTGGGAGTTGTGAAAATTTTTTTTTTTCATGGATATATCATTTTAGGTTTTAGATAAACAAAATGTTAGATAAAATGCTGCTCCAGTCTCCCTTAATGTATAGTGGTTCATTACTGACCCCTCACAAATGTTAAAGCAAAAATTGGTTTGTTAAGAACCAGCCCAGTAGATGGGGCTGATGAGTGATTGGCATGGTGCTATTTGTCAAGGGCCACTCTGGATTGTCCGTTCCTACTGCCCATCCAAATGAAGCTGTAAGCACTTTAGTCATGTGACCAAGAGACCTCTGTTTTTTATCCAGGACAGTCCTTTGGAGTGACCCATGCTGCCTTTGGTACTTATAAAGGCAAAACTTTTTTTTTCTAAGTTTTGCATAGAGAAGGGAATTGTAGAACCCAGTTTTTATTACTCTGTGTCCCAGCTGGTATGATTTACTATTCTTTTTGCCCCGGTGACTGTTGTCAGCAAACAGGTGAAGGGGGTAACATGATAGTGGTTGTTAACCTTTTTTTAGGTTAATATTAAAAATGTCCTAACTATGTACATCTTAGGGTAAACCTTTTCATAAACGGCAGAACAGGTGGTTTAATTTATTTAGTGCCCCTCCAGTAGCACATTCTCATACCTACTGGCTCCATTCAATTGCTGGGAGCACAGAAAAAGTTCATCAGAGTTTAGGGACTTTTACTGATTACTGCCATGTCCACCTACAGACAGGTGTTGTTTGACCCTCTCCAAAAGAAACCAGATATGAAACGCTTTATGTAGCTGTTGATGGGGAGTTATGACAACTGAAAAAAAAGTACATACACCCCATAAATATTTTTGAATTTTTCAACGAACAAGTGTTTTAAACAAAATCCCAATGATTTTCTGACTTTTTTTTACTGTCATCTTCCAAGATTTTTTATTTCCATCTATATGTATAGTATATGTATAGTTTATTGTCAATTTTTGAACTAAACACGTCTACTGTGGCTATAGCCAAATATTCTTAGTCATGCTACAAGTCAATTACATAATGTTCCAGAAAACCATTTTTTGCCTGTGTTAGGAATGGAAAACTGGAGTTTTGCTTTAATCTTCATATTAGACTTTTCCAGACACACTTCCTATGCAATATAGATTGGTTCATGCATGTGTACTCCAAATGTTGCAAGTGTTACCTGAGAATCCTGAAAAATTGGAATTTTTTTCAGGTTTTTGAAAACTTATTTTAGGAGCAAATGGGCCAGCCAGTCACAGATGAATTATTAGTCTATCTAGCTCTTTTGTAAATTATTTTCCAGTGAAAATATTTTGGCAGTATCTTTAAAATATTTTCATGATTAAGATGTAAATAAGTGAGGTCTATATGAATTTTATCTAATCTGGAACACTTTTTCTAATTTTATACTTCCATTTTCCATGTTACAATCTGCATTTTTGCAGCAAAGCCTTCTTTTATTTGTTATCATTTTACTAATTTAATTGTATTGGATATATTACACAGATGTTTATTCCTTCATTTTTCCATTGTTATAATTTTAGTATAGGCCCACTTTAACTGTATTGGATTTAATGCTTTATCTGTGTTTGGCCACCTTATACGCGAATGAGGTTGTGTTAACAATGTTGCATGTCCAATTTAACTAGAAATGTTGATTTTACTGGCGTATTTATGTTGTAAGTCTAATATTTGCTATAATTCGTGTCTATTTTGCTCTTTCTCTTTGTTTTCCTTGAACACAATCTCACTTAAGTACTGCAAGACAATAAAACCGAAACATACTTGTGGATTACTTAAATAGAGGTTTGAGAGGAGACAATACAGAAAATATTGTCACAGACTTTTCTCTAAAGAGTAGGTGGTCTTCTATTGGGTTACAGTTACAGGAGTTTTCAGTGAGGACTGCCATCATACATGTGGCTAACACTGACATGTACTTAAGTGATATAGAAAAGGCTGATTTCCTAAAACAGGTTGCAGTCAGTCCTGGATGTTTTTGGAGTCAAGATGGCAGAAAAAGCCTTTGGTCAGGTTAGTACACAATCTGTATGTACAGGTTTACATTCAAAAATCCGGCAACCTCTGGAGGTGCGCCGGTTTCTTGAAAATTCCAGATTTTTAAAAGTTATACTCACCTACTTACACAGGCCAGCCTTCCTCTTGCAGCACCTGCCGACATCTGGCACAGTTCCTGGGAGCAGGCAGCAGGGACGTCTGAACCTGTATTTAGTGTAGCAAGCAAGACGTCTCAACATGTATTTAGTGTAGCAAGTAAGACCTTAACAGCTGTTTCTGCAGAACAGCGCCAGCAAAACATTAGTGGCCAAACAGTGTGCTGCAGTCCCTGTATTTAACATGCGATTCATGCCGAGAAACTGAAGCATCCGGATTTACAATTGTCAACCTGTACTAACTGCTGGTTTGTGAGGGTGTGCTTTATCATGGTACTGGATGTTCAGGTGCAAAAGCTGTCAAAGAGCAAAATGATGTGGGAATATTTATAGCCACTCATTTTAAAGATTTTGGATACCTCAATAGGAATAAATCCGGAAATCAGAACATAACTGGATATGCAAAAAATGTCTTTCAGCATGACGTGAATGTATTTTTAGAGTTTGAAAGAAGAAAAAGCAACCATAAGTTTAGACCAGAGTGTGCCTGTGAGGAGATCACTGCAGTAAGTAGATTATCCTAGTGAATCTTATACTTAAGAAAAAAATGCTTTACAAAAACAAGGAAATGTGTATTCTAGTCAGAAAAGCATTTTAAAACTGGTACATTTTTGCAGATGTTTGAAATTTGTGCAGATCATTATGTATGGGAAGGA
Source organism: Pyxicephalus adspersus (assembly GCF_032062135.1). Lineage (NCBI taxonomy): Eukaryota > Metazoa > Chordata > Amphibia > Anura > Pyxicephalidae > Pyxicephalus > Pyxicephalus adspersus. Next base: position 36,684,955 of record NC_092866.1, read on the forward strand.
TTGGACTCCAAAAGAGCCAGTGAAACGTAAATGGTGCGGCCGGATAAGACGGTCTACTTGGCAGATGTGCCAGGACACCAGAAATGTTTAATCCCTTTTGGATTGTGTGCATTAGGAACTATTTTTGGACTGTTGATTTAGGTGGAATTATGTCATTTGACTGCTAAACAGAGACCCTTTAGGGGCTGATACAGTGCTTAACCCAGAAATTTTTTTAAGCCGGGTGGGAAGAAATTGTAGGCGGGTGGCAGCACCTGTATTGTGACCAAACACTTCAGTAACCACCCAAAAACAGCCGGGTGGGTTCTAAAAGGTGCTGGGTGGTGCGCCCAGCTAAAAGGGCTTGGGGAGAACCCTGTGATAGATCATCTGACTGCTTTGTGTAGTCTAGCTCAGGTTGAATTCTAGAGGGGCTCTCAATAAGCAAACATTAATCCATTACTACAATGCTCTATCAGGAAGACCTAATTTTGCCAAGCACCCTGGAGCAATTTGCAGGTGGTGTGCGTCATTTTTTAAAAGGTATTTCAGAAAACATTGTGTTGCTCTTTCAAACCATCAACTCTTGACACAAGTGACTGTAGGAGGCCAGTGATTAGTGCCCCTGGAGTGTGCACTGTTTTGTGAGGAAACACCTAGCGTTTTCAGGTTTTAGGTGTGATCAGAAAATAAAGTATCCAGTATCTGGCAAGGAAATGCCAAACTGAAAACAAATTCCTGAAAAGATACTAGGTTTGTATCCTATTTTTTATGTCCTTCAAATATTTGCAGGTTTGCGACTGCTAGAACAAATCTTCTCCTTTTAACATCTGCATGGTGTATGATTTAGGAAAGCCACCGAAGTCTGCAACTGCTTTTTGAATTTCTTAGGAATTCAACGGAAGATATATAAGAAGTAAATGGTCCACAATTCTAAATAATAGCATAGGGAAACGCATTTTTTGTTGAGTTAGATATTACACTTGTTTTTTACTAATTTTTGGGTGGTGACTCCAGAAATTACCTGTTTTTTGCTATCACATCCAGTTTTTACGATACAGGGTACCCTCCATTTTTGCCAAAAAAAAAATACAAAACATTTACATTTCTTTTGTTCATACAAAGAATTTATTTTTACCTTATGACATTTTTTTTACAGTAAAACATTTGAAAATTAAGCGGTTAAGGTACAAATTTACGCCTATAGCTTTTCCTGGAGTGTTAACGAGGAACTCAAAAACGAAAAAACAAAAACACACTTACCTTCAATCCCGCAGGGCAGTCCGATCACTCCGGGGGTGTCTGGCACCTGGTCCCGCATCATTCTGACATCTGTCCTGTCTTCCAGGTTCTTCATCCTACATCACCCGACCCAGGCACGACATCGGGTAAAGTAGGATGAAAAGAAAATTGCCGATCTCACAATCTGCGCTTACGTGAGATCGGCAAATTTTTCTCTATCAGCAAAAAGGCTCTATCCTTGGAAGCTTTGCTCCCATTCACTTTCGACCGCCCAGAATTAGGGGGCTGTGCTGCACACTTTTTTTTTTTTTCCTTTAAAAAGTGTTACGCCTATAAAAAAAAAATAATTTTTACTCTACATAAAGGGGTTCTCTACTTTTTTTATGCGAAGTGAAAATTCTGAGTATAGGTACGCTTTCAGTGTTAGGACAGTCCTGCTGGATGCTCCCAACAATAGTCAGCCATCATATGTACATCCCATCTACCCTGATATCGTCCTTCCATGATGCCCTTCAAATCTTGGTGGAATCATTCACCTTGCTCATCACGGCACCAAGGTTTTCCGGGAAGTTAGAAAGATGGCTATGCAGAAAATGCATCTTGATGCTCATATTGCAACCAAGCATTTTGTTGCTCTCCAAGAGTTTCTGGACAATTTCTATATTTATTTGCTGTAATTATTATATAATTATTATTTGCTTGTGTGTTTCGAAGAAAGTCCTTGACAATGGCTTTAAATGATAACCAAGCATTCTTTTCGACTTCTGGCATTGTCCTGATGAAATGTTCATCTTTGATGAGCTGCCGAATCTGTGGACCATCAAACACGCCGGCCTTTTTTTTTTTGACATGCTAGGAAATGCCAAAATTAGGAACTTAAAACAGTCTCCTTCAGTTGGCAAAGCTTTAATGAACTGCTTCATCAGACCCAGTTTCATGTGCAGAGGTGGGACTATACTGTATTTCTTGCACTATAAGACACACCTGACCATAGGACGCTAGTTTTAGAGGAGGAAAACAAGAAAAAAATATTCTGAACCAGTACCAGGGGTGTAGTGGGACTGGCACATTCCGTTCCCCAGCTGTGTCTGTGTTCCTGCTGCTGTTATTATCCCCAATGTATAAACCTGAAGTTATAAGTTTAAATTAAGTTTATTATTAGCTCTCTGTACCCTGAAAACTTGGAAGTTTCTACAACAATCAGTGTGGGAGATATGAAGGTTTATACATAGAGGTAAGGACAGCAATAGGAACACAGACACAGATTCCATGCTGCTGCTGGCATACGAAGGGTAAGATTATTTCATACTGCAAGATGGGCACGGAGCAGCACAGCTGATCTCTGAGGTTTGTAGGACATGCCTACACTTGCACTGTGAAATATTTCCACTCTTTGTATAGCAGCTGCATAAGATCCGTGTTTGTCCATGCTGGTCTCATTACCCCAATGTGTAAACCTTCATAAAAACGTGGGTCACGCTGATGGTACTTTAGCCGGTCGGCAATATTCACTTTCTAAGACGCAGAGTTACTTTCTCCCTACTTTTTTGGGGAAAAAATGCGTATTATGGAGCAAAAAAATATGGTAATCTTTCTATCAACAAGTGGTTCGTAGAATGTTTGGATCACCTGGTTTTATGGAAGATCTTGGAGGCCAATTCCTTTCCACCCAATGCCTCTCACAAGCTCTGCTGTCCCACATGCACATGTAACAGGGATACTTGGTGTATTCACGTTGCTGACCAAGTAGGAAGCATACCATTTTAGGGTCAACACAGATGACCCAATTGAGTTGGTGATACTGCAACAACTCAATGACTCTCGTTATGTCAGCATATTCTTTACAAAGAGAAACTGAATGGCCAATAGGGACTGACCCAAATTTATTGTGAAGGATGACACACTTTAGGCGCCACTTTGAGTTATCGATGAATAGTCGCCATTCAGTTGAGTTATAGATTGGAATTCCCAATTCCTCCATTAAACCAGGTATGTTATGGCAATACAAAAAGCCACTGTCAGTTCTAACATACTGCAGAAATGCATTTTTTCTGGTTCGAAAGTACGATACCTTTGTTCCTTTTTCAAATAAGTTTTTCTTATGCAGTCTTGATGCCAGGAGTTCTGAAGCCATTTTCGATAGTCCCAAATCACTCAACTCATGCTGATCAAATTCCTTACAAACAGAGACCTCTTCAATTTCAAACTCTTCGTCATTGTTGTCACCTTGTTCATCACTATAATCATGTTCTTTAGGAGAAGGTAGTGTATGAAAACCGGCACTGGGATTTCATCTGAATGCGCCATAGCCGATGGTAGACTAGGATACTCTGTTATATTTATTTTTCTTGTTATATCTTGAAGTTTTCACTATACAAAAGTATTAGTCACTGAAATGATCTCCTGGCTCTCAACAAACAATAGGTATACCAAATGGGGTTTTATCATGTGTTCCCTTTGTCCACATCCGTAAACCCTCGACACACTGTGTGCACACCTTATGAGACTTATCTTGATCACCAAGTTTACCTTTGAAATATGCCAAATAGGCTTGCTCTACAAACGTGCTGATGTTTGCCCTTTGACTGGGAATGGTTAAACTGCCACAGATATAACAAAATTAATCGGATTGTTTAGGCACTCACAACGAGAAGAAGCAGAGCCAGACATGATCTGAAAAAAAGGAATTACGTGTGTAAGTAGAAAAATTTTTTTTGCTTATTCACTACATAGAGCAGTGCACAACCTCTGACCACACTGTCTTGCGTGTAAATGAATAGCCCATACAAATCCACTCTACAGTTTTCGCATTAATTTAAGCGGTAGAGAAGAAACCTGACGTGATAGAAGAAAACTGACTGCACTTTCAGAATCAGCATACCTATTTAGTGTAAGTAAGCTTATTTGTCAAATATATTTAGGTTAAAATATGAAAATAAAAATCTAGTATGTTCCTCTTACAAAATAAAGGGATTCATTCTTGTTCTGGTAAGGTGGTTGCAATGGCCTTAATATTGAGCAACTTTAAATCAGGGTCCCAATATTTGTCAAATCTCATCTGTACAGGTGCTAGATCCCACCTAATAAGCCACACAGGCATCGATGACACAAACAAAGCAATTTGTAGTATTTTGTTCAAAAACACAGAGTACATGCACAAATTCATCAGTCAGTGCAAGAAGAATTTTGTTAGGCGTGCACGGGGCATTCTGTCTCATTCAGATCTCAGAATTATTCACAAGCTTGTTTTTTTGTCTAGGGGCTGGAACCTGATGTAATTCTCTGAATTGATTGATATTGGTTTTTACATTTAGTTGTAAAAGTGAAATGTTTGCTTTTTTTTATTTAGTGCTGCTGGACTTCTATAGCTGGAAGTAGTCACGTTCAGTGGTCACATTCAACTGGACTTGTAATATTGAATAAACGTCTTAACTTCTCCAAATCAAAGTTTTAATCATCTTATTTTAACAAATGCCATTAAAGTACAACAGACATTATATTAACAAGTAGCAAATATTCCTTAATACTATTACCATAGAATGCAGGAAGGCAAATATTTATTGTTCAATAACAGGATGGGTCGAGTGAAGGTTGTGGAACCATCCATTTGTTTCTTCGATTTAGATAGCAGAAGGGCTGATTTGTTGTCAAATATAGAGATGGTAAAATAGTTTTATTTTAACATGGTGTCAACCAGTGTAGCATTTACATTTTTTTTTTTTTTTTGCCTCCCACAGACCAGTTGTCGTCTTTGTTCAAAATGCTCACTTTAGTGTCATTGGAAGTGTAGCCTTGTTGACCTGTAGAATTTGCCTTTTTGTAATAAGTCAATTGAGGTGTTGGCTTTGACACTAATAAATAAGAGTTGGATACAAAGGTGACATTTATCCCTAGGGGATTTGATTTACAATATGTATCAATTTAAGAGATAGATTAGAAGGTGCTATCCCGGGAAATAAAATGATCAATATAACGATCATAAAAAAAAGAAGGGTTGTATTTTTCCCAAATCCCATAGATCAGCTGGCATAGTAGGAAGGACATTTAACCCCCTGTACAGTGCCTATTAATAGAAGTTGTCATGCAGTTAGGGATGCCTTAGGTTTGTAAAGGATTTTTGTTCTGGTTGGTGGTAAGGTAATGGTGACAAGGGCGATATATGTCCAGTTTTGTTTAATTTTACTGTATAAATGTATGAAATGGACAGGTATCTAGTGTTGCCATATGTGCCTTGTTTTTCAATGCTAGTTCTAGGGAGTGTCTAATGTTGTGGCTCCTGAGATCGCCCAAGGGATGCATATAATCATACATTTAGTGTAATGTACTGTCAAGGACTGCAAAAAGGAAGCAAATTGACTGCAGGAATCGGATATTGATTGTCTTGACACCTGCAGAGTCTCTTTCCCTGGGTTATACTCTCTTTCCTAAGCCTTCCCAATAACCATGGCCATTTACTTGTGCATGTTCCCTGCTTTAAATGAGTGGAATATTTTACATTCTTTTCAATAGCATCTGTTTAGTATTGCTCATCACCTGTCATCCCATGTTTTTTGGTGCAGGGGTGTAACTTATCTTGAATATTTATTTCAGATTTTTGTTAATAATTATAAATTATATTAACCACCTGAGCGTTACACTGAGGTCTAGATTTCTGTACCAAAAGTGATCCACTGTTTTTCATGAAATTTTTTTTTTAATTGTAGACCTGTAACTTACAGAAATATGTCCGAACAGGGGTTCTAGTAGATAATATGAATATAAAAAATGTATTTACTTTTATTTTTTTTTATTTTTTTGTATTGGATTGGATACGCAAGTTTGTATCCAATCAAATACAAAATATAAATTTGAATTTCCAAGTTATTTACTTTTATTTTATTTTTTGTATTGGATTGGATACGGGAGTTTGTATTCAATCCAATACAAAATGAGCGTTTGAATTTACCAGTTATGTACTTTGTATTAATTTTATATTATTTTGTATTGGACTGGATACGCAAGTTTGTATCCAATCAAATACAAAATATAAATTTGAATTTCCAAGTTATTTACTTTTATTTTATTTTTTTTTATTTTTTGTATTGGATTGGATACAGGAGTTTGTATTCAATCCAATACAAAATGACAGTTTGAATTTACCAATTACAAACTTTGTATTTATTTGAATAATTTTGTATTGGATTGAATACAGGAGTTTGTATTGAATCCAATACAAAATGAATGAATGAGTTTCTATTTGAATTTCCCGCACACGCGCCGACGTCATCACGCACGCAGGGAGAAGCCTTCCGTTTTTTTTTTCTCCGCCGGACGGCTTCTCCCTGCAGAGATCATCCGGCGCTGGACAAAGACGGACGTGGACGATCAGCGGGACCAGGTAAGATGCCGGCCGGTATCTTTTGTTCAGCCGGCCGGGCGGCGGAACGCAAGATCCCGCTGGTCCCGCTGGCACCCGACGCTGGAGAGGGAGATCGACGGACGACGATGGACGGAGGACGACGCTGGAATAGGAAAACGACGCTGGAATCCTTACCTCCATGGTCCCGCTGGATGTGCATAGCGGGACCATGGAGGTAAGGATGCGACAAAATTACGGGGTTAACCATCCTAGCCATTTTTTTTTGCCCGACCTTCGTACGGGCATACCGGCTAGGTGGTTAAACAATGTCCAAACAAAACATAATGCATTTTGTAGTAGTATATGACTTGTGTAGAGCAGGGGCATTGTTTGTAGATTAAATTTTATTCATTGTTCATTTTATCAAGAACAAGGATTGTATTGTTTTCGTTCAAGGCAGAATTTTGTATTCATCCTAAGGGTGTACTTACAACTGATTCATCAATTTGCTTTTCACACTGTAGTAGCCTTCTGGTGCTTTGTAACAGAATGCCTTTAGGTAAAATTACTTTGGTGTGTGCCTGGATAGCTACCAGACACTTAGCTCACAATGTAATTGAAAACTCTTTTAAGCTACTCAATGTATCTTGGATTGGGCATACACAACTCTTGCTGCCTTTCTTCTTAAAATACTAGGTGCATGGCCCTTTGGGCTCTATACATTCTGGAAACCATTGCATGAATCACTAAAGACAGAGAAAATTTTGTCCTTAGTTGAGTTGGCTGCAATAATTTCCTTTTTTTTGTCAAGCTTATATCCAGTGTTTCTTTATTTCACCTGGTAATCCTGATATAACACAATTCCTGTTCCTAGGTTTTCTTTTCTCAGTTCTTTCCCGTACCTTTAGAAGCAGCCATGGTTTCCACCTAGACTGGACTTTTGTCATGTCTGCCTTATCTTCATTGCATATGATGTGTTCTGTACTTTACACAAGAAGAATGTGAAGATACATTTTTGTTTCAAGTTCATCTCACAGGAAGTTAAAAAGATGCTGCTTTTCTGGCAAGGTCAACCTGTATTCGCCATGCTTGCTGGAAATGTTCTTAGCAGTAATGTAAACTTTTAATATTAGTCACACCCATGACAATCTTCCCAGAGCACTATGGCTTAATTTTAGAGAAGGTACAGCTAAGACCTTTCCTTTAAAATCACTAAAACTTTTGATGTAAACATTTTAGAGAGCTGTAGAGAGATAAGATAGTGTGTCCCTGCTCTAGCAATAGCTAAATCTTATACGTTTAGTTGGCCCTTTTTTTGTTACAGTTCCAGAACAACCATAATATTTCAAGCTGTAGATTCAGCTTTGTACTGGGAACCTTCCATTGAGGTCTATGTTGAATCTAAACCATCATGATACTATGGGGACTTGTTGGACATACATTTACATTTAGTCTTGTATGCCAATGCAGATATTAAGTTTCTGACCCCACCTCTTACCCATCTTTTTGTCAGTTAAGAATTTTTTTAGATCGGGCATTGGTATTTAAGTTTTCAGTTGACTAGTTCTGGCAATCCTATCCCTAGTATATTCTGATTTTCATGTTCTTACCTGACTGGCATAGAAACAGATTCAGTCCATTTCATTCTTGTTGCAAGTCTGCATTCACCTCTATCCTCACTCATTTCTCACTCATTTCCAAGATGTTTTTTTTGGCATAAGTGCTGCTCACTGATTCTTTTTTTTTAACCTTATATATTATCCAGAGCATCATTTCAAGCTCAAATTTCCCTATATCACAAATCCTTCCCATTCTAATGTTGGGTTAAACACAACTGAATGCCTTGACCTTGCTGACATGCCTTTTTTTATTGATTTAATGATCTGAGCTACTTAAACTTTGTTTTCATAAGCTAGTAGGCGAGGCTAATAAAGTTGCAACTATTTTTATTTTTTGTCTGCTCCATATCTGCTTTTCCAATTTCATCTTCTCGCCTTCTGCGAATAACTGGAATCTGCATGAATGCTGAAAACTGAAAAAAGTAAATATTTAGATCATGTACTTTCTCTTTGTCTGAATGGATAAAGTTTTGTCCTCTAGGCTTTCAACAGAAATGCATTCCTAATGTTCATTTTGCCAGATTCCGCCCAACTTACAGCCTGTTTAAATTTGTTTTTAGTAGAGTAGATTACAGAATGGACCCAGGGTTGTGGGGTGCATGCTGCCTCGAATTCTCTTAAAAGGCAAAATGTTCAAAACTTTCCCCAGTCAATTCTTTTTCCATATTTAAGAAAGATTACAAAATTCATAATATAATCTACAATCCGCTCGATATACACACAAGCTTATCAAAATGCAGTGCAATATTTAAAAAAAAACTTGCAAAGCCAATCCAACCTAAGTAGATATCTGAGACAGAGGCCAAAGTATAGATACTTCCCCCAATTTTCACAAAAAATAATACCAATGAGTACTCCTTTTCTTAGTTGTCTAAAGAAAGTAAGAACTTTTCATCTACTAATAGGCAATTTCATTTTCTTTTAATACCCTCTTTGAGCAAAGGAACATGAGTACTACAGTGTATTTGTCCATCAGAGTCTAGCTAGTAATTTGCCAGGGGCAGTCTAAATTGTGGGGAATGGTTGGCAGATATTGGAATTTGTTTTCCAATGACCACCAATTATACTTTACATTATATTGTGTTAGTGGGAAAAACATTTTAACTTGACAGACTCAATTCAAATTTTGTATTTGGGATGTTATTCCTTTTTAACCAAATACAATAAATTTATTTCAAGCATATCTGAGTCATAGCTTTAGCTTTTGTTTGCCCTGCAATTTTAACCCCATATTCTTTCACTTTATTATAGATTCAAGCTCAATAGATGTCTTGTATCCAGATCCATCAGATTCATATACCGGTGGGCTTTTCCCAGGTTCCACCTCTTTTGACTGGAGTTCCCCAGATAGTAGTGGAGAGGGGAGAAACCATGAAGGAGGGCAAGAGAACTGCGAAGAGCGGGCTTCTCGGCCAGGGAACAGTCGCATTCCTGGAAAAGACCACCGGCGTTACTATCACGGTCACTGGAGGCTTGAGTATTTGATGGACTTCAATGCACAATCTCATAGCATGATCTGTATGGTTTGTGGCAGTTCTCTAGCCACCTTGAAACTCAGCACCATCAAACGACACATTCAACAGAAACACCCCTATTCCCTCACTTGGACTCCCTGTGAGAAGGAGGTCATCATTGGTGGCTGGGATGCCCATCTATGTGTTGATGCTCAGACCCTTACAGGAGGCGAAGAGCAGGGGGCAGGTAAATCTTGGTCTACAAATATCAAGTCTGGCAGTGGTCCATTCCAGGGTGCTTTTCATTGGCAATATTCCCAAATACAGGCCTAGTACACCTGGGTACACAAATCTGGGTGTTCATAAAGTGGTATAAGGGCCAGTGGCCCAAATACACACAGATGGCAAGAAAAGTGTTAACTATTGCATTACTGCCACAACTAGAAGCGACTACAAGGTTTAACAGGCGTTCAAAGCAACAGTCAATTCATTTTTACAGTAAGCTTTTGTATGTACACATTCGGCGAAACAATAGAAGCATGTCCGTGCATTGAAGTGAGATTTATGGGTGTTCGAAATATAAAGAGCATAAAGCTCTTATGTTTACTAGGCCTTCTTTGTCTTGTCACTATTTTAAGCATTTGTGTATTTCGTCTTGTAAAGAATTCCTTTTCGCCATAAAGTCTTATATTTGGTTCATTTGTTAGACTGTGTTTCCATATATATTTTCATATAAATATATTTAAACAGCCTCTATAGTTTTTTGCATTAACTTCTCTCTGTCTCTTTCTGCAGATGGTATTGCATTCAAACCTGGCCCAAAAAAGAAGCGTCGTCGTCTTCCTGTGGTATCCAAAGGATCATGGTGTCCTGTATTAGGATCTGAGATTCCTCTGCCTCCACCACCTGACAGAAGCCAAATAGAACAGTACATGAATGAGTCTTTTAAACAGTGGTTTCGATTGGAGTTTTTGATGGATTATGATTGCGAAGAGGACAAGCTGTATTGTATGATGTGTACAACAGCCTTACCAAGTCTCAGTATTCACAATATTAAAAATCACATATTAGATAATCATCCCACATCTATTTATTTCAACCCTGCACAAAAAGGTATTATAATAGAGTCATGGATAAATGGTAAGGAGATTCCAGATGGGATAGTGGATGTTGAGGATGAAATGGACGAAGATGAGGAAGAAGATGCAGAGGTTGACCTGACAAAAAATGATTTGAGTGAAGAGGATGATCAGATAGACAAAACAGTTACAGATTCAAATCTGCAAACTAATGCAGGAAATGAAAATGTTAAAGGAGAAACTAAAGAAAAAGAAAAGCAAAAAATTGTTGAAGATTTGGTGAAAGATAGTAACAAACCTAGCAAAGCTCAGCAGGTAAAGAAAAGTAAGTTAGAGGCCAAAAAAGTTAGGTCACCGGAGGAAGAAAAGCCTGGAGAAGAAAAACACTTGGAAGAAGAAAGAAATGCTAAAAAAAAGCTGAGACATGAGGAAGGGAAGGATAAAGAGGCACAGCTGCAAGGGAAAGAGAAACCTGGAACCAGAGAAACAAAACTGGAGGAAGTGCAAAAGAAGACAAAAGAGGTACAGCTGACTGAAGAAAAAGACAAAGATAGAGAGGCACAACTGAAGATTGAAAAGAATATGGTCAATAAAGCACCTTTGCTTAGGAATGAGGAACTTAAAACTAAATCAGTACAAACACCTCAGGAAGAAAAATGTAAAACTACAGTGACACAGCTGCAAGAAGAGAAAGGAAAGATGTCTAACTGTGTGGAACAAGTGAAAGTGAAAGCAGTTCAAACACTGTCAAAAGAACAGCAGTGTGTTCCAGAAACCAAGATAAAAATAGAGAGCCAACAGACTGTGGAACCTACTATGGTGCATAAAGAACAGGTTCTTACTGCAGCTATAGGAACTGCAGTAAAGATTATAAAGCAGGAGGATCAGAATTATCCACAGTTTGTTGAAGAAGGGAAGAAACTGTCAATATTTCCAGAGAAACGTATAATCCAAGTGCAACAAGTACCACAAGTACAGCAAACACCAACTATGTTGGGAATTGGAGTTCCTCTGTTAAAAAGTAAGTGTTCTTGTTTGTAAAGTGCAAACAGTCTCATTTAGTGTTAGTATTTGCTGCATTTTTTATTTATATGATTTTTTTCCCCCCTTTATAGTGGAAACTCCAACGCCTATAATTATCACACGGGTCTCTGTTTTACCAGAACATTCAGTGATTACACCTCCAAAACCAAAACCCTCTACCTCCATTTCTGATGCCTCAAAAAACTACCGGGTTATTGCTCCCAAGGTTGTTACAGCTCAAGAGGAACACCAGACACAAAAGCCATTATTCTCTGGTAACATTGAGTCTCCTCCTGCCGGAGTTGACCCTGCCATATGGGAGGTTAGTTTGTGGCAAGATAGCAATGGTAATTCGGTTAACCGCTTCCAGTGTAATGCCTATCAAATGCGTTGGCGTTCAGATTACCTTATGGATTACAATGGACTGCGAGGAAGTGTGGTCTGCATGTACTGCTGCTCCTCACTAACAGTACTGAAAGACAGTAGCATAAAAAGACATATTCTACAGAAACACCCACATACATCCAACTTCTCTGTGGAGCAAAGGGCAGCTGTCATTTCTGACTGGGAAAATAAGCTGGCTGAAGTAAAGAAGCTTATATTAAACCAAAACAAGGAAGGAATTGTTATTGGAGGTAAGAGAAATGGTATAGGTTATTTGCATAAAATTATTATAAGCAAAATGTGTAAAAATACACATTATTATTTTTAGTAAGAAGATATTTGTCCAAACCTTCTTTCCTGAATAATACTTCTAAAAATGTAAAAACCAATATGACTGGCAGGTTCTCTTCTAGTATCCCAACATGTGTTATACCTGTTATCATTCTCCTTTATTTTCTCTGTTTTCCCTTTCAGTACTCTTCCTATGTAGAAATCCCCCTTCTTCCTTTCATCATATCCCCACCTGTATTACCTTTTTATATAATTCACCTAATATTCCCGCTGTTGTACCATTTCTACTTCCCTTGTTTATTCTCTGTGGAAAGTATCTATCTAGATTACTATAATCCAGGGATTTATGTGTTTGAGTCATGGCTCTTATTCTCTGTCCAAGTTTTATAAACATTGTTTAAAATATCTCACTCCTTTTATTCTGAAGCCTGCAGTATAAATTGTACTTTTGGTACAAAGACACTTACAAACTTACACTGCCAAGAAGCTCAAAGTAGAATATAACATTTATGAAGACTGCATTTTCTGATATGTTGTATGAGGAAATTTTCTTCAGTTGGAAACATTCTTTTTCTGTATGGGCTGTAAGAAGCCTTCTCCCTTTCATGTTGCAAGTACTCTTCTTTTATAATTAGGCTTAGGGAGATACAGCCTGCATGTGCAGTACCCAATAGCTCACTGGTTTAGTGAGGAGGAGGACAGAGTAGCCTCCAGAGCTGACATAAATAATGGCTTTCAGAAAAGTCTCACCACTTACCTGAAATCAGTAGTGGGGTGTTTTTATTGAATGAACGGAGAGATTGGTAGCCACAACATAAAATAATTTCTTGTTATGCTTTTACTAAGATATGTCAAGACTCATTTTGTTTCCTGTTGCATTTTTACCAAAACATCTCTGACTTGCAGTGTATTTGTGAGAGGAGAACAGATGTTTTCTTTTTTTTCCCAACTCCTTCCTTAAGATTTGTTCTTTAGTAGGGCTTGATTACATACCTGCATACCTGTAAACCCAACTCCAGTCTACCTTTATTGTTTTTGTATAGACTGGTATTTAAGTATGCCTGTCCCATAGAGATGGAAAGTGACAGTAAATCTCTATAGTTCTTTTTATTAGGAAGGGAATAAACATCTTCACATCTTTAATAATGCCTGTCTCATCTCATCGTTATTTCTTAAATACCATATTCATTTTTTTACCCCTCTTCAATGTAGATCCAGTTGTGTCATCTCAAAAAGTATCTGAAGGTGATGCTATGGAGGAAGAGGAGCAGGAACCTAGCTGGGCTGGAGCATTGTCAGAAGGAAAAGGTGCTTCCTGGGAATTCGCTTTTGGTAGAGTGCAAGGTAGCGCTCCAAAGGACCCACGCAAGTACCAGCATGACCGTTGGAAACTGGAGTTCCTAATGGACTACACCCCAACCAAGGATGGCTTGATCTGTATGGTATGTGGGGTGACTCTAATAAACCCAAAAATCAGCACTGTGAAGATGCACATCCAGCAGAAACATCCGGATACTATTTACTTGAGTGATCAAGAGAAGGCGGTAGTAATTGAAGAATGGGAGCAAAGACTGATTTCTGGCAAGATCGGATTAGGTCATCAATCGGGAGGTGATGAAATTTGCATAGAAATAAAAGGTAAGGAGATGGTAACATTTAATATGTGAAATTCCAGCTAACATCAAGTATTCTGATAGTTTGACAGGTGTCCGTGCCACGAAGTTTCAAAGATAGTGGTATGCAGAATTTGTAAAGCCAATACTTCTGCATTTGAAATGAAACCAAGGGGAAGAGGCTGTTGCTGAACACAACAATGTGGCACTTTACAGCCCTATCCCCTGTCATTTCTCATTTTGAGTAGCCTGCTTTTTTTCTGCCTTTCATAAGTGGCTTATATAGGGCAGAAGACAGGGATGATTTTGAAGGGATAGAAATTCATGCCCACATTTCAGTAAAAAATGAAAGTGATCCCTACAGAGAACTTTTGTTTTCAATTCCTGAATGAATATTGCTCTCCTCAGGTTGTAGGACCACCCTGATCACCTCCCTTGAATCAAATGAATAGACTTAAGTATAATTACATATAGACAAAAAAACAGATCAGCTAGTATGTAGGTATGCATGTATCATTTTGCAATTTCAGAGTTTTCAGCTTTGTTTTGTTTTTAGTATGCTATTTGCAGCTTTTAGTATGCTTTAAGCCTTATGTTTGCTTCCATTGCAGCTTTTGGAGTGGAATTTAATTTCAGAGCATATTAAAAATGTCAGTCTTTTCAGAACTGTTTAACTAAAAACCCTACTTAAAGCGCAGTTATCACAAGTGCTTAAATTTGTTTTTGAATTACCTAACCTTCTTATGTGTATTAGGGGTGCAGTCCCTAGGGACTTGGTTGGTCTCAAAAAATCATTCCACTCTGCATTGATGGTGCCCTTGTTGCCTGCTAAAATGTTCTTGTTGGACATGGATGTGTAGGGCTTATCACAAGTATCAGAAGTTGAGTAGTTGTGAGAGGTAAAGTGCAGACTCTTTAAGGTAGTTTTGTAGCTTCAGATCTCTCTATATCTTCCAAATTAAAAAACATTTTTGGTAGACTAGATAAATTCTTTAAAATATACTAGTGTTACTCCGTAGTGGTATATCCAGAAGGAACACTATTCACTGTAACGTTTTAAAGACTTTTAAGTGTGAAGGTATGTAAGCTTTCAGCCATATGTGAGGGTTGATTCCTTTTTTTCTAATTCTGTTCTTCCTGTTTCTTTTTATCACAGAAGATGCATCAGCTTCTGAAGACAATAAGTCAAGTGAAACGGCCAGCGCTCCTTGTACTAAAATAGTTCTCCCGACTATCCCCAAAGCTTCTAAGCCTGCTGCCGCTCTACCTCCACCATGTAATAGTGCCAAGCGCAGCTACCAGGTCCGTTGGCGCACCGAATTTATGATGGACTATGACTGTCGTCGACAAGGCCTTATTTGCATGGTGTGTGGAGGTACACTGGCCACCCTGAAAGTTAGCACCATTAAGCGCCACATTGTCCAGGTTCATCCTTACTCTGTAAACTTTGCCCCTGAAGATCGTCAGAAGATTCTGGAGGCCTACAGTGAAATGGCAGCACATTACATCCATTCAGAGGAGTGTTTTAAAGCCCAACCACAGGAGGAAGTGAGAGTCCGTAAAAGAAAAGCCGCTGCAATGGAGGAAGCATAAAAGCTCCTTAAATGATGCTTAGGACTGAAGAAAACTCTGTTTTGTGATCTAACCTATGTATTTCTACAGCTGTAGTGCTTTGCACGTTTAAAAACATTTCTGCTCATCCTATTCATTCCCTTGTAAAAATTGGGTAAAGGTTTGAATTCCCTCCTTTTTTTTCACACTCTCATTAAAAATGCATTGGGTAATTACAACTATCTTGGCAACCTTTGTCAGGTTGGCTGTAACTATGCACCTCTGTTTCATCTTTGTTACCTTCCATTATTATATCTACCAACCTAACTTTAAAACTTGTGTTTTTTGTCTTTTGTGAAAAACAAAGGAACAGGTAAAATATTTTATAACCCTTAATTTAAGTTAAAATTTCCCTAATTTCTTGTAATTGGTTATTACAAATATTACTTTTTGTGTACCCTTCCCTTTGATAAAGCCACATTTCTGTTAAACAGAAAAAAAAAATCTTCTTATATGTTTCTTACATGAAAACTTGCATAACCTTTTCCCTAATTGTTTTCATATATTTTCTTCTGTCATATATCAAGATATGTCAAGACTTTAGCATCACCATTGATGCCTAGTTCTTAAATTGAACTATTCCTTATAAGGAGGAAAATGTTTACAGTACATTAATTTCACATGGTTTAGAAAGGGATTTGTAGTAAGTGTGGTTTCTTTGCTCATTTGTGTAATGTCTCATCAAGCTATCCCCAGCAATATGAAGTTCATACCAAAAATATTGGTAAGATACTTTGGTACCTTTAATTTACTTTGCTGATGGTTTTTTTTTGGCTGAGACATGAAATCTGAGTTTAAAAAAGAGTTAAAAAAAAGAAAAAATGTATTCTGTCAAAAATTCTGTTAACATTTCCTCCACAACATTTCTTACCTTTTGCAGTAAGACAAAACTGCCATGGGTCCTTGAGTCATTTTTTTTTTTTTATAATGCAGCATGCAAATAAAAATAGGTTTTAAAGTTACAGAGAGCTTAAGACCCCGTCAGGTGACTGCAAGTCAGTTTAGATGTCTTGCAGTACATAAGAGGAAGACCTGAAAAGTCAGGACTACTTTATTACAGAAGGACCAACCAAGCTTTTGTCGTCTCTGGCTCTGCACTGCCTTCCCCCTAGCACTTTACTTTTGACTCACTACTATGAAACAAAACCGCATTAACTAGTAGTAATTTGCAAAAGGTGGTACCAAACAGTCAGCAACTGAAATTTGGTAACTTCAAAGTTTACTTGTTAAAAATGTTTCTGTGTTTGTGAATTTGTTGGAGAACAGGAGTTACAAAAATACATTCTAAAGTTTTTTTTTGTTTCCTATACCAATTTGTCAATATCCAACTGAAAACTTTTAGTCTAGGTTTGGACAACAAAAATAGTTTATCTTTGCATACTTTCCATACATTAAATCTAATCTTTAATTGTAACAGTTTTATAAGTGAGTTTTATTTTGGGTTAATTATTTAAAAATATAAATGGTCAGTGCAGTGTTAGAGTACTGTATCAAATACAAAATTGTACCATCAAATAAAATTCACTGTCATTGTAAAATGAGCATTCTAGTGGATTACTTATGATCAAAGAAATAATATATTATTATACTACAACTGCTATTTGTAATACATCACACACACATTATCTGTTAAATATACATGAACATCATTGATCTCTTAGGGTTGTTGACTCTTTCTGTTGCGTAATCTATCCATTTGAAAATGTTTTAGCCACAACTGGTGTCCAAACCTGGAATGTATTTTTCAGATCACAACAAGGATGTTAAACGAGATCATGCACAGAAAGTTACTAAACTGATAAAGAGACACAAGGCTACAAAGACTTAGCAGAACAGAATTTATTCTCCCCTGAAAAGAGGCGTTTAGGAGGCATATGATCACTCTATATTTGGTCTATGTATGTGGAGAAAGTTAAATGTCCACATATTAATTATTACAACATAATTATCTAATTTACATAGATCTGTAGTTATTGATGGTCTTGCCCCTTAGAGAGTTGGGAATCTAAACATTACTATACATATGTTCCTTATGGATTTAGCATCATGAGAGAGAGCACCGAACGTCTCATTACCCCGAAGTGATTCACCTATATGCTTCTTATGATACTCAAATAAATGCATGAGTAATATATATATATATTTCTCTATATATATATTTAAAATCAGATGTATGTGTGTATGTATGTTCCACCATCACTCGAAAACGCATTGGAGACATTTCAACCAAACTTGCCATACATATGACTGAGCCTCCTGAGTGCACCTGCATCTTTGTACAGCGCTGTGCTATATGTCAGAGCTATATTTCAATGAAACACATGGAGACATCTCAGCCAAACTTGCTATGTTCCACCATTGCTAGGAAACGCATCAACACATTTCAACCAAACTTTCTAGACATACAGTATGACTCAGACTCATGTGAGTGCAGCAATCATCTTTGTGCAGCGCTGGGGGACATTGGAGTGTCAGCTCCTCTGTACAGAGACTGATAGGACTGGCTCAGTGATCTCTGTACAGCACTATGGTTTATGTCAGGGCTCTATATATGTTTAATAATAGTGACTGTGGGGGGACATTAAGAGTATCAGCTCCTCTGTACAGAGACTAATAGGACTGGCCCAGTGTTCTATGTACAGCACTAGGGTATATGTCAAAGCTAAATAAACATATAATAATAGTGTGTGACTGTGGGGGGACATTACAGTGTAAGCTCCTCTATACAAAGACTGATGGGACTGGCTCGGTGATCTTTGTACAGCATTTTGGTATGTATCAGAGCTATAAAAATGTATAATATTAGTGAGTGACTGTGTGGGGACATTAGAGTGTCAGCTCCTCTGTATAGAGACTGATAGGACTGGCTCAGTGTTCTCTGTACAGCACTTTGGTATATGTCAGAGCTATATAAATATAATGGTGTGTGACTGTGGTGGGACATTAGAGTGTCAGCTCCTCTGTACAGAGACTGATAAGACTGGCTCAGTGTTCTCTGTACAGCACTGCGGCATATGTCAGAGCTATATAAATGTATAATAGCAGTGTGTGACTATAGGGGGACATTAGAGTGTCAGCTCCTCTGTACAGAGACTGATAGGACTTTCTCAGTGATCTCTGTACAGTACTATGGTATATGTCAGAGCTATATAAATGTATAATATTAGTGTTTGACTGTGCGGGGACATTAGAGTGTCAGCTCCTCTGTACAGAAACTGATGAGACTGGCTCAGTGTTCCCTGTACAGCACTATGGTATATGTCAGAGCTATAATAATGTATAATAATGGTGTGTGACTGTGGGGGGACATTAGAGTGTCAGCTCCTCTGTACAGAGACTGATGGGTCTAGCTCAGTGTTTCATTGTACAGCACTATGGTATATGTCAGAGCTTATAAATCTAAATATATAAAATTGTATGTATGTAAGTGTGTATGTATATTCCGCCATCACTCAAAAACGCATAGAGACATTCCAACCAAACTTGCCATACATATGAGACTCATGTGAGTGCAGCAGTCATCTTTGTGCTGTATGTCCGAGCTATATTAGGATGTATGTGTGTACATGTGAGTGCACCAGTCATCTTTGTACAGCGCTGTGCTGTATGTCCAAGCTATATTAGGAGGTATGTATTGTATGCATGTGTGTATATTACTAGGAAACGCATGGAGACATTTCAATTAAATGTGCTATGTTCCACCATCACTCGGAGACACACTGAGACATTTAAACCAAAATTGCTGGACACATGTGAGTGCGCACCGCTGATCTTTGTACAGCGTTGTGGTATATGTCAGAGGTATATTTCCATGTATGCATGTGTGTGTGTATGTATTGCTCAGTGACAATGTGCCTTTTGCTTATATTTTACATACTATTTTTTTGGACTCTTTTACAAATTTCTGGCCCGTAATAATGCCTTCGAGAAAACATAAGGCAATTGGCCGAGTGCAATCAAAGGCAAAAAATTGAAACAACACCATAGACAAGAAAATCACTTATAGCTTTATTTTATTCCTTTTCCTGTATAATATAAGACTGCAATAAATAAATACCCGGGCAACGCCGAGTTATCAGCTAGTATTTTTACTAAAGCTATAAAACCCCAGGCACCTATAGTGGCTAATAGTGTGACCATATCCCCTTGGTCTAAAAAAATAGAATTAAAGTTCCAAATCATCTTTTAATTTGATGACATCAGATCACTCAGTCACATGTCTAGAATAATGATCATGCGTGCAGTTGCTCAGTGCATTTTGCAGTTGTGTTAGGTGTAATTTTAAATCCTATGTTAAATCAAAAGGACCGGGCCACCTGGAAGGGTGGTTTGCATTTTTTGCTCTAGTATATAGCCATACATATGCAATATGTCAGAGCTCTATTTGGATGTATGTATGTATGTGTTAAATACGTAGATGTGTGTATGTGATCACTAGGAGACGCGTGGAGGCATTTCAACCAAACTTGCTAGACATTTGACTCAGACTCATTTGAGTGCACCACTGATCTTTGTACAGCACTGGTATATGTCAGAGGTATATTTGCATGTATGTATGTGTGTATGTATTGCTCAGTGACAGTGTGCCTTTTGCGTACATACTTTTTTTGGACTCTTACAAATTTCTGGCCTGTAATAATGCTTTTGAGAAAACGTAAGGCAAGGCGAGTGCAATCAAGGCAAAAAAAAAATGAAACAACACCGTAGACAAGAAAATCCAGAGGACAGGAATAGAAGACTTGCCACACTGCGTGAGAGAGCTACTACATCTAGAGCTTCAGAGACAGTACAACAGCATGAGACCCGACTACAGGATAAGAGGGATAGAGCTACTACATCTAGAGCTTCAGAGACAGTACAACAGCATGAGACCCGACTACAGGAAATGAGAGAAAGAGCTACTACATCTAGAGCTTCAGAGACAGTACAAAAGCGTGACGCCCCAGTACAGGAAATGAGAGAAAGAGCTATTACATCTAGAGCTTCAGAGACAGTACACAGCATGAGGCCCGACTACAGGATGAGAGATAGAGGTACTACATCTAGAGCTTCAGAAACAGTACAACAGCCTGGGACCCCAGTACAGGAAATGAGAGAAAGAGCTACTACATCTAGAGCTTCAGAGACAGTACAAAAGCGTGACGCCCCAGTACAGGAAATGAGAGAAAGAGCTATTACATCTAGAGCTTCAGAGACAGTACACAGCATGAGGCCCGACTACAGGATGAGAGATAGAGGTACTACATCTAGAGCTTCAGAAACAGTACAACAGCCTGAGACCCAGGTACAGGAAATGAAAGAAAGAGCTACTACATCTAGAGCTTCAGAGACAGCACAACAGCATGAGACCCGAGTACACAAAATGAGAGAAAGAGCGAGATGATCACGGACTGCACAACATTTTAGCTTAGCATTAGAAGGATTCCACTATGATCCACATAAAGACTACTTGTAGCATGCAAAGGGTTACCATCAGAAAAATAGAAATGGTTTGTAGTTACTGTCAAGCCAAGAAGTTTAAATCTGAGTCTCCTGGTATTTGCTGCAAAAAAAGGGAAAGTCAAACTGTGCCAACTCAAAACACCACCAAAAGAACTTTGGAATTACACATCAGCAAATATCTCAAATAGTCAAACCATTTTCTTAATAACATCAGAAAATACAACTCATGTTTCCAAATGACATGATGAAATGGTGCCACATCAATTGTTTAACTGGATTTCCATCCACATTCACGGTGCAAGGGCAAATTTACCATAAAGAGGGATCATTACTTCCGCTGCCAGATAAACCACCAAAATTTCTACAACTATATTTTATTGAAAATGAACTAATAGAAAACTGACCAGAGGTGCTCCTACATCTCAGGAGCAAAATTTCAGATTATCCTAAAGTTACAAATGATGTATCATGAGCACAATGTTCTTACTAAAACATTTAAAACAGCATTGGAACATATGCCATTAATTTAGGTTAATTAAAGTTATACGTATTTTAATTGTATATTGTACTTAAGAATAAAATAGGATTGCAATAAATGAATACTTGGGCAACGCCAGGTCATTAGCTAGTATATATATAGGCAAGAGGGAGGTTATAGTGGGGTTAAATAGGAGTAATAATGTGGTTAATACGAAAGGGAAATATAAGTACCTGTAATCAGTAGGGGTTCCAACATCAATTGGACTTGCTGGAGTGGATGCAAATGCAGCCAGAGGCTGTCAAAAAGACTGCCCGCCTAAAGTGGACAAGAATCCGATTCCCTGCGGGTCTCTGGCTCATGCGTAAGTGTGTGGACAGGTGTGATGATGTAATGGTGATTGATGGGAACATCACTGTTTTGTGATACAGAAGACTAAGCCTCCTCCACTTGCTGGCTCAGACTGCACGCTTAGCCCCTATGAAACAGAACGCAGCTACAGCAATGCAGAGCGAGGTCCGCTACAATCAGTTGTGGATCAAACGAGGGAGAAGGAGCCTGTCGGCGGGTGGGAGACAGAAATATTTCTAACCCGCTGCATCAGTCAGGGGGGCACCACACTTGTGGCGCTGTCTCCCAATGGTCGGCACAGAGAGAAGGAGCGGAGAACATGTGAGGAGGGTAGGGGGACAGGAGTATGGGTGAGAGAGAACATCTTGAGTGAAAGAGAGATGAGTAAATAAAGAACAGAGCAAACCTAATGTGAAAATTAAAAGGAATGTAATATGATTGCTGGTAGATTTTAATTATGGATGGGGGTTGGTGTGGGTGTGAGAATGAAGGTGATGGGGAATGAACAGTGAAAGAAGAGGAACGAGCAAGTATGGAACAACCAACACTGATACAAAAGATTACAAACAGTATGCAATATTGTATATACTTATATATACAATAATACTTGACAAATTTTCCTACATTGCAAACAATATGATATGGTAACTACAATATGATATAGTAACTCATTAGTAACTGTCATCTAGAGCTGGGTGTGGTGCATTGACAATGCACAGACCCAGAAGTGCGTAATACAATTTTAGTGAAAGGAGTACTGACAGGCGGCAGAAGCAGCAGCAGGAGGAGGCAGTGGGCCCTGAGACAGAGCAGGGACCCAATTGGTAACTGGCATCTAGAGCTGGGTGTAGTGCATCCTCAATGCCACCCAGAAGTGTGTAATACAATTTAAGTAAATAGAGTACTGACAGGTGGCAGCAGCAGGAGGAGGCGGTGGGCCCTAAGACGGAGGATGGACCGCACTGGTAACTGGCATCTAGAGTGGGGTGAAGTGCATCATCAATGCCACCCAGAAGTGTACAATTTTAGTGAATGGAGTACTGACAGGCGGCGGCGGCGGCAGCAGCAGCAACAAGAGGAGGAGGTGGGCCCTGGGACAGAGCGGGGACCTCATTGGTAACTGGCATCTACAGCTGGGTATAGTGCATCATCAATGCCACCCAGAAGTGTACAATTCTAGTGAATGGAGCACTGACAGGTGGCAGCAGCAGCAACAGGAGGAGGTGGTGGGCCCTGACATGGAGCACGGCCTGCATTGGTAACTGGCATCCAGAGCTGGGTGTAGTGCATCATCAATGCCATCCAGGAGTGTGTAATACAATTTAAGTGAATGGAGTACCGACAGGCGGCAGCAGCAGCAGCAGGAGGAGGCGGTGGGCCCTGAGACAGAGCATGGACCACATTGGTAACTGGCATCTAGAGCGGGGTGTAGTGCATCCTCAATGCCACCTAGAAGTGTACAGTTTTAGTGAATGGAGCACTGACAGGCGGCAGCAGCAACAGCAGGAGGAGGTGGTGGGACCTGAGAAGGAGCGTGGTCCGCATTGGAAACTGGCAACTGGGCTGGGTGTAGTGCATCGTCAATGCCACCCGGAAGTGTACAATTTTAGTGAATGGAGCACTGACAGGCGGCAGCAGCAGAAGGAGGCGGTGGGCTCTGAGAGGGAGCGGGGACCTTATTGGTAACTGGCATCCAGAGCGGGGTGTAGTGCATCCTCAATGCCACCCAGAAGTGTGTAATACAATTTTAGTGAATGGAGTACTGACAGGCAGAAGCAGCAGCAGAAGGAGGCGGTGGGCCCATAGATGGAGCGGGGACCCCATTAGAAACTGGCATCTAGTGCTTTGTGTAGTGCCTTGTCAATGCCACCCAGAAGTGTACAATTCTAGTGAATGGAGTACTGACAGGTGGCAGCAACAGCAGGAGGATGAGGCAGTGGGCCCTGAGACAGAGCATGGACTGCCTTGGTAACTGGCATCTAGAGCTGGGTGTAGTGCATCGTCAATGCCACCCAGAAGCGTACAATTTTAGCAAATGGAGTACTGGCAGGCGGCAGCAACAGCAGGAGTATGAGGCAGTGGGCCCTCAGAAGGAGAGGGGACCGCATTGGTAACTGGAATGTAGAGCTAGGTGTAGTGCATCATCAATGCCACCCAGAAGTGTACAATTTTACTGAATAGAGTACTGACAGGCAGCAGCAGCAAGAGGAGGAGGTGGGCCCTGAGACAGAGCGTGGACCGCATTAGTAACTGGCATCTAGAGCTGGGTGTAGTGCATCATCCACCCAGAAGTGTACAATTTTAGTGAATGGAGCACTGACAGGCTGCAGCAGCAGCAGGAGGAGGCGGTGGGCCCTGAGATGGAGTGGGGACCGTATTGGTAACTGGCATCTAAAGCTGGGTGTAGTGCATCCTCAATGCCACCCAGAAGTGTGTAATATATTTTAAGTGAATGGACTACTGACAGGCGGCAGCAGGAGGAGGCAGTGGGCCCTGAGAGGGAGCGGGGACCCTATTGGTAACTGCCATCTAGAGCTGGGTGTAGTGCATCATCAAGACCACCCAGAAGTGTGCAATTTTAGTGAATGGACTAATGACATGCGGCAGCAACAGTAGGACTAGGCAGTGGGCCCTGAGAGGGAGTGGGGATCATATTGGTAACTGGCATCTGGAGCTGGGTATAGTGCATTGACAATGCACACACCCAGAGGTGCGTAATACAATTTTAGTGAATGGAGCACTGACAGGCGGGAGCAGCAGCAAGTGGGAGGAAGCGGTGGGCCCTGAGACAGAGCATGGACTGCATTGGTAACTGGCATCTAGAGCTGGGTGTAGTCCACCCTCAATGCCACCCAGAAGTGTGTAATACAATTTAAGTGAATGGAGGATTGAGAGGCGGCAGCAGCAGCAGCAGCAGGAGGAGGCGGTGGGCTCTGAGACCGCATTCGTAACTGGCATCCAGAGCTGGGTGTAATGCAATGTCAATGCCACCCAGAAGTGTACAATTTCAGTGAATGGAGTACTGACAGGCGGCAGCAACAGCTGGAGGATGAGGCGGTGGGCCCTCAGCAGGAGCGGGGACTGCATTGGTAACTGGCATCCAGAGCTGGGTGTAGTGCATCATCCATGCCACCCAGAAGTGTACAGTTTGAGTGAATAGAGTTCAGACAGGTGGCAGCAGCAGGAGGAGGTGGGGGTACCAGGGGCTGTAATGCCTCTTGTAGATTACTGCCCACTGAGCTATGCAAGGCCACCCAGTGAGCGGTGAAGGACAGGTAGCGTCCCACTCCGTGCCTGGTTGTGTAGCTGTCCATGGTGACGTGGATTTGGCTAGACAACGAGCATGCCAATGCCCGGGAGAGGCTTTCCATTACATGTGCATGTAAACTGGGAACAGCTGTGCGGGAGAAGTAATGCCTGATTAACCTCCTTGGACGTAGTAGCAACGACAGTTGAAGGTGTAGAAGGAGTCAATGTAGGTGGAAGAAGAGAGGATAACGTGGTTGCACCTCCTTCAAGAGAACGCAAGTACTGCTCCCACTTTGGTTTGTGGTTCTTGCACATGTGGGAAAGCAGGGATGTTGTATCCAAATGTGATCTGGTCTGTCCTCTGCAGATGTGCTTGTGGCACAGGATGCAGATTGCTACGCACCCGTCATCGTCTTTCAGCCTGAAAAAGACCACACTGGAGGGGTGCGTACAACCACTCTGCTGCTCTTTTTCTTTGCCTGCCTTTGTGTCTGCTGGTTGCCCTGCATCTGCTCCAGCTCCACCTCCCCCATGGTCAAATCGTTCTTGACTGTTCCCCTGCTTGTGCCCACTCCTCTGTCTCTTCTTTGGGACTCACATGAGGCAGATTGGAGGCCCTTTCCATCCCCAGTCTTTTGCTGCTGCCGCCGCCTTTCTGTCTGTTTCGGTACTGCTGCTAGCACTTACACGCATCAGTGGTTCCCAGTTGACATCTTGGTCATCATCATCCTCATTTTCATGTAAGCCAACATCTGCGAATGAAGCCATTGATCAAGAACACTTGCACAGCAAGTGCTGACCACACTCTCCAAGGGTCTCAAAGTCTGCCTCCTGCTCTGAAATTCGCACTGTCAGATCCTCAGGCTGGTCAAACAACAAGGGAGGGTCATTGGGAGATACAGGCACATTAGCCATGCTAACTCCTGTCTTTGCTCCTGTCATGGCTGTGTTGGTTGCTGCTGCTGCAGAAGAAAAGCCTGCTGCTGAAGAAGAGCTTGCTGTACTTAAGGCCCCTGAGAGCCAGTCCACAATACTCTCCACATGATCTAGCTGTATGATTGTATTTCGCCCTCTCAATACATCTACCAGCGTACTTGTGCTCTGCACACATGTCAGACCTGTTTGACAACTTGTGTTGCTGCCTCCAACAGCTTGCTGCTGCTGCCTTCCTACAGGAGCGGACTCCCTGGGAATGTGGCCCTTGCCAGATGTGGCAGGTCACCCAACGCCACGCCTTCCCCTACATCCACCACTCATCTTTTACTTATTCGGGTAAAAATGCACCTGTACCAGTTTCTTTGGTAAATAGGTACAGGTATTAAACACTGAAATCTCTGTATTTTTTTAATAGTAGGACAGAAAGTTTTCTGTACCAAACGGTCTGCTTTGGTAAATAGCAGGAGGTATCAAACACTGAAATATCTGTATTTTTTTATAGTAGAACAGAAATTTTTCTGTACCAAACTGTCTTCGGTAAATAGCAAGAGGTATCAATGACTGAAATATATAAATTTTTTATATAGTAGGAGAGAATTTTTTTTTTTTACCAAACGGTCTTCTTTGGTAAATAGCAAGAGGTATCAAAACTGAAATATCTGTATTTTTTTATAGTAGGACAGAATTTTTTTTTTTACCAAACGGTCAGTGGTGGCAACTCTAGACTATTACCCCTAACAGCCGGGAGAGCAGAACATCTAGTAGTGGTGGGGAGGGAAACGCAGGAAGGAAAAGACAATTGGTAGTCATAGGTTATTCTATTATCAGGAGGACTGATAGAATAGTTTGTCGCCCGGATCCCGTCAACCGAATGGTTTGCTGTCTCCCTGGTGCCAGGGTTCGGCATGTGGTGAACCGAGTGGACAAACTACTGGGAGGGGCTGGGCAGGACCCAGCTGTCTTGGTCCATGTTGGAACTAATGACAGTATAAATGGAAGATGGAGGATCCTTTAAAATCAGTTTAGGGAACTAGGTTTCATGTTGACGAAAAGGACCTGCAAGGCTATGTTCTCTGGAATATTGCCTGTGCTATGCGCAACACAGGAAAAACAGAGGGGGCTTAGGCAGCTAAACTCATGACTTAAGTCCTGGTGTAGAAGGGAAGGGTTTGGGTTCATGGAGCACTGGGCTGACCTTTCATTGGGGTACAACCTGTAAGACAGATATGCTTTGCACCTCTGTCTGCTGGGAAAGGGGGTCTGCTGTGCTAGGGGAAAGTTTTTGGGGAATGGTGGAGGGATATTTAAACTAGGACAGAGGGGGGTGGGACAGTCAAATAAGGTGGCAGAAAGGTTTGTCAGGGGTCAGACACTAGTGGAGGGTGGATTGGGGGGAGTTCGGGGGAGGATTATGGATAATTGTAAGGACCTTCCCATGTTACAAACATTGGATTGTGCAGTACTAGTTGTACTAAAAAACAAAATAATTTGGCAAACAATGATAGTAAAAGCAGCAATGGTTTAAAGAGCCTGTCCACCAATGCTAGTCTAGCAAACAAGATGGGGGAGTTGGAAGCCTAATGAGTGAGGAGAATTATGACTTAGTTGGTATTGCTGAATCCTGGCTTTGTTCTTCGCATGACTGGGCTGTCAATATTCCTGGGTATACTTGCTTTTGTAAAGACAGAGTCAAATGAAAGGGTGGTGTTGTCTACCTGTCACAGGATAATGGGGAAGGAGAGGCACACCAGAATGAAAACAGGAAGATAATGACAAGGGACTAGACCTCCAAACTAGGGATAGGGAAATGGTCACCACCTACAGAAACCCTACATCTAGCCCTGACTCCTGTCAGTCTGAATAGACCCTGAAGGTGGGAGGATTCATACACCGGAACCTAGAGCCTAGGAGCCCTGAAAGTAGTGACAGGGTATGAGACTACTGGTTCCTTCCCAGATGAATGAACCAGCGTCACCTTGAGGCCTAGAAACAACAAGAAAAGGATAACAACCAAAACACAAAGAGAAGTAAACTTATCTTCAGTAGAAAATGGATGAGCAGGAGAGAACCACACACCAGCTTATCCACCCCTCCAAGCAGAGAATATCAACTGCATGACCTGAAGTGTAAGGCCAGGCTAAATAGAGGAATAGTAATGATAACAAGCTGCAGCTGGGACCAGAGGTGTGGTCATTACCAACAACAACAACACTGAAACAAGTGAAAGCAAAGAGACTGTCCTCATGTGCAGCCAGTCTCTCAGATCTTCTAACCTCGTGACAGTACCCCCCCTTCTACCGGTGACCTCCGAACACCCAGGGCCAACCTTATCCGGATTAGCCCTGTGAAAGGCTTTCACTAGGCGCCTGGCATTAACATCGGTCGCTGGAATCCACATTCTGCCCTCTGGACCGTAGCCCTTCCAGTGAACGAGATACTAGAGGGATCTACGGAGGATTCAGGAGTGCACTATCCTGGTGATCTGAAATTCTAGATTACCGTCCACCATGACAGGAGCGGGAGGCAAGGAGGACGGCTCAACAGATTCAACATATCTCTTCAGCAGAGATTTGTGGAAAACATTATGAATTTTTAAAGCCTGCGGAAGTTCATAATAATAGTGGAGATCTTATATGGACCAATAAACCTTGGACCCAACTTCCAAGAAGGTACTTTTAACTTAATGTTTCTTGTGGACAGCATACTGAATCACCCACTCTTAGATCCGGATCACTCATCCATCTCTTGTCAGCCATTCGTTTACCCTGTTTCCCCGAATATAAGGCACTGTCTTATATTTTTTTGAAATGCCAAAATATGCCCTAGGTCTTATTTTCAGGGGATGTCTTATGTTTCCATGAAGAAGACTAGAGTACACTTTTATTGTTGAAAGTCACTCATGATCACTCATGTTCCATTGATTGTCCCCTTCTGATCACTCATGTGCCATTGATTGTCCCCTTCT
>NC_092866.1:36714519-36792905 GCF_032062135.1 Pyxicephalus adspersus
TTAAGTGTAGGGATCTCCGTTAGGGCAGGGATCAGCAGCTTACTTCCTGGTGCAGAATGCCGGCTTGTTACTTTCAGTTTTACTCTGCACTGCAGCCAGGAGCAGACACGTGCTGCAGCCAGCATCAAGGAGACACACACAGGATCAAGTATCGGGGGATGTCTTATTCACGGGTGAGTGTCTAATTTTAATTACTTTTTCGAAAATCGGGGGTGGCTTATTTAATGGGGATGTCTTAAAATCGGGGAAACACGGTATATTTGTTGCCCATCTTTTTTAAATTATTTTGATTTTTCCACCAAAATACATGACAAAGAAGAGGAAAATCTTTCCTCTTCTGGAATACCAGAAGTCTCAGTACAGGGAAAATGTGCCAAACTGCGGATGGAACCCATATGCCCCAAAAAATGGCGACTTTTTGGTGGACTCCTGTCTACGGTTATTTATGGCAAACTCGGCCAAAGACAAAAATGAAGACCACTCCTCCTGATTCTCTGAGACAAAACATTTCAAATAAGTCTCCAGATTCTGATTAGTGCGTTCAGTCTGTCTGTTTGACTGAGGATGAAAGGCCGAAGAGAAGGACAATTGTACCCCCAGGCGAGTGAAGAACGCTTTCCAGAGTCTAGAAACAAACTGCGTCCCCCTATCAGACACCACATTAGAGGAAATACCATGTAGCTTCACAATGTTATCAACAAACACATGTGCGAGTATTTTAGCATTGGGTAACCCTGGTAATGCTATAAAGTGCGACATCTTACTAAAGCGATCAACAACCACCAGGATCACAGTTTTTCCTGATGAATTAGTCAAATCTCCATGGATAGGTGAGTCCAAGGTTGGGACGGAATGGACAACGGAAGAAGAGATCATGAAGGCCCAGTATGTGTCACCTTAGCACGGGCACAAGTACTACAAGCTGACACATAGCCTTCAACACATTTATGCAGCCCTGGCCAACAGGATCTACGAGAGATGAGATTGATCGTGGATCTGCTCTCAGGGTGTCCTGTAAGGAGTGTACGGTGATGTTCCTTGAACACCCTGTGTCGTAATTCAGGAAGAACAAACGTCCGCCTTGACGTTCTTAGCCCCAGGGCGATAGGTGACAATAAAGATAAATCTGGTAAAAAACAACGACCATCTGGCTTGCCTTGGGTTCAGATGTTTAGCCAACTCCAAGTAAGCCAGATTTTTGTAATCTGTAATTACCATAATAGGATGAACTGCTCATTTCAACCAATGACGCCATTCCTTAAAAAACAACTTAATGGCCAGCAACTCTCTATTACCTACGTCATAATTTCTTTCTGCATTAGAGAGTTTCTTAGAGAAAAAAGCACAAGGGCGCCATTTACTAGGTGAAGGACCCTGGGAAAAGACTGCTCCTACCCCTACTTCAGATGCGTCAACTTCCACAATAAATGGCTGTGACACATCTGGTTGCACCAGTATAGGGGCAGAAGCAAAACACTACTTAACAGCTGAAAAGGCTTGTAAGGCCGCATCAGACCAGGCTGAGATATCCGCACCTTTCCTAGTCATGTCCGTTAAAGGTTTAACCACAGTCGAATAATTCAAAATAATTTACGGTAGTAGTTGGTGAACCCCAAAAATCACATAAGCGCTTTCAGATTTTCAGGGCGATCCCAGGTCCAACACCTCACGGACCTTTTCAGGATCCATCCGAAAACCTAAAAATGAGAGTAGGTAACCCATAAATTGCACCGCCGGAACTGCAAAGACGCACTACTCCAACTTAGCATACAGTTTATTCTCTCTTAGGATCTCTAACACTTGATTCACGTGGTCCTGATAAGTCCTCATGTCTGGAGAATAAATTAGTATATCATCCAGATACACCACCACAAACCTGCCCATCAGATGATGAAAGATGTCATGAAATGTTGGAAAACCACAGGAGCATTGGTTAACCCAAAAGGCATGACTATATTCTCAAAATGACCCTCAGGGGTATTTAAGGCCATCTTCCATTCGTCCCCCTCCTTGATCCCTACCAAATTATATGGCCCCCTCAAATCCAATTTAGAGAACCGCTTGGCACCGACAATCTGGTTGAACAAATCCGTGATCAACGGAAGGGGGTAAGGATCACGGACAGTAATTCGATTAAGCTCACGGAAGTCCAAACATGGCCTAAGAATACCGTCCTTCTTCTTAACAAAGAAAAACCCTGCAGCTACTGGAGATTTAGATGGTCTGATATGACCTTTAGCCAAACTCTCGGTGATATATTCTCGCATGGCCGCCCTTTCGGGCTCAGAAAGGCTTTAACCGAGACAACCGAGACTTAGGCAACTTAGCTCCGGGAATAAGGTTGATGGGGCAATCATACTCCTGATGTGGAGGTAACTCCTGGTCTCCACCTTCCGAGAATACATCAGAAAAATCAGAAATAAAAGTGGTTGCCACAGAAAGCGATGTGTTAAGACTGTGTTAAGTTGTCTATGCAATAATCACTCCACTCAAGGATCTGTCTCGCTTGCCAGTCGATGGTAGGATTATGTTTGCTTAACCATGGTAAACCTAGTACCAACGGAGCAGGCAGACCCTCTATCACAAAACACGAGATGGATTCTTGATGAAAATCACCCACTTTTAAAAGGATGTCCTGCACCATTTGTGACAAAACTTTCTGTGTGAGTGGAGCCGAATCAATTGCAAACACCAAGATATTTTTGTCTAATGTACTTGTTAACCCATGCATAAGGATGAACTGACCATCAACTAAATTAACCCTTGTCCCACTGTCAATAAACACTTCAATTCCCACCGTTTTGGAGTCTAGCGTCACCTCGGCAGACAGGAGAAATCGGGTACTACCAGTAAATGACAAAAGTAAATTCTCTGTTTCCCCACCCAGACCACCAAAAGTGAGATGAGCGTAATACACATTTTTTTTCTTTTGTTTTCACCTTGGTGTTGAACATAAGGGCAAATGTTAACAAAATGTCCCCGTTTTCCACAGAAAAAGCAGAGTCCCTTCTTAAGCCTAAAGTTCTTAACCCCAGATCCAGGGGTAGCTCCCCCCAACTGCATAGGTTCATCACCAGACATGAACTCAAGCGTTTCTCTACCCAAAGTGTCAGAAGAGGCTGCCATCTTAAATGATAGAACGTCCTGAGATTGAGGAACCTTATATCTCTCTCTCAGGCGTCTATCAATACGTACAGCAAGGGACATAGCCGCTTCTAATGACTCAGGGTGTTCGTGAAACACCAACAGGTCCTTCAGATTCTTGGATAACCCTTGACAGAATTGACTACGGAGAGCTGGATCGTTCCATTCTGTATCTGTAGCTCATGTCCTAAATTCAGAGCAATAGCTCTCCGCAGAAAGCTCTCCCTGCCGTAATCCATGTAACTTAGTCTCGGCCAGGAAGATCCGATCTGGGTCATCATAGATAAGGCCTAAAGCTCTGAAAAATTTGTCTACTGACTGGAGGGACTGAGATCCGGTCTGCAATGAAAAAGCCTAAGACTGAGCGTCACCTATATATACCTAAGCAAAGAAATGATTATACCCACTCTTTGACTCTCGTCCCAGAAGAGTGAGGATCTAGTTTAAAATATAATTTGCACGACTCTCTGAACCAAAAATTGTCACTTCCCCTGGAAAATCCATCCGGGAGAGCCACCTTAGGTTCAGGGCAGGACTGGTTCCTGCTGCCAGAACCAGCCGCCTGTGGTCTCTGGATCTGTTAGATGGTCGTGCGGAGGTCAGCTACCTCCAAAGACAGCCCCTGCTGTTGTCTGACCAGTGCAGAATTAGCATCCATCGCCGCATTGACAAAAACAAAATGGCGTTTTTTGGCGGTTGATAATGTCGCGGGACAAGGGGGAAGGAGAGGAACACCAGAATGAAAACAGGAAGATAATGACAAGGGACGAGACCTCCAAGCTAGGGATAGGGAAATGGTCACCACCTACAGAAACCCTAAATCTAGCCTTGACTCCTGTCAGTATGAAAAGACCCTGAAGGTGGGAGGATTCATACACTGGAACCTAGACCCTAGGAGCCCTGAAATGCCCTAGGAGTAGTGGCAGGGTATGAGACTTCATTGACTGGAGTAATGGCACTACAGAAACAGCAAAAGGGAGGAAATTTGTGAATTTATAACAAGATAATTTTATGGTACAGTTTATAGAAGCCCTAACTAGAAATGATAATTTGCTGGACCTAGTTATTTCTAACAATGCAGAGTTTATAACAAATGTGCAAATAAAAGAGAATCTGGGTAGCAGTGACCATAATATGATTTCATTTAATGTAAGCTGTAAACAGGAAGCAAAAACAGGAAAGATAAAAACAAATTTTCCATTATTAATGGCGGCTCTCTGTGACTTGGACTGTTGGACAATATTGTCCTCAAAGAACACAGAACAGAAATGGGAATGTTTCAAGTCTGTTCTACAAAAGCAAACTGAAAAATATATTCCAATGGGTAATACGTTTAAGAGGCTAAAATTGAAACCTATGTGGCTTACAGCTGATGTTAAAAAAGCCATAAGGAACAAGTAAAGGGCATTCCAAAAATATAAAAATGAAGGATAACCTTCATCATTTGAAACCTATAAAGAATATACAAAAGATGAAAAAAGGAGATAAAATGTGCACATCTTCAAAATGAAAGACAGATTATTTCAAATATATTAATAGCAAAAAGTTCAGATCTGAGCATGTAGGCCCCTTAAAGGATGTTGCTAGGTTGGTAACTCGTGATAAAGACAAGGCAGATTTACTAAACACTTTTTTTTAGCTCTGTGTACACGAAGGAAAATGGCAGAGCTCAAGTCCAAATTCATAATAGCAATGTCACTGCCTTAAATGAGTCACAATGGCTCAAAACTGATATGATTGAGAAACAGCTGCAAAAACTAAGGTTGACAAAGCACCAGGACCTGATGGATTACATCCACGTGTCCTCAAAGAGCTAAGCTCAGTTATTTCAAAGCCATTATTTCTAATTTTTAGAGACTCTCTATTCACTGGCAAGGTACTGATGGATTGGCGTAAGACCAATGTGGTTCCTATCTTCAAAAAGAGAGCAAAGTCATTACCAGGTAACTACAGACCCGTTAGTTTAACGTCCATAGTTGGAAAGGTCTTTGAGAGTTTGATAAAGAGCCACATAGAGGAATTTCAGCTAGAAAATATCAATATAAGTGATAGTTAGCATGGCTTCAAGAAAGATAGAAGTTGTCAAACAAATTTACTCTCGTTTTATGAGGAAGTAAGTAAACAGCTAGACAGTGGAATAGCAGGTGATATAGTGTACTTGGACTTTGCTAAAGCATTTGACACTATACCCCACAGACGGTTAATATGCAAGTTAGGGTCGATAGTTTTAGAAAAGTCAATCTGTAAATGGATAGAGAACTGGCTTAAAGACAGCATCCAGAGAGTTGTAATGAAGGATTCATACTCTGAATGGTCTAAGGTTATTACCCCAGGGTTCAGTGTTGGGATCTTTACTGTTTAACATCTTCATAAATGATATAGAGTTTGGTATTAAAAGTACCATTTCTGTGTTTGCAGATGACACCAAACTATGTAATGGAATTATGTCCATACAGGAAGTCTATAATCTACAAGCATACCTGGATGTACTGTTTGATTGGGCAGCCAAGTGGCAAATGACATTTATTATAGATAAATGTAAAGTTATGCACTTGGGGGCTAACAACATGCATGCTTCATACTGTCTAGGGGGAATACATTTGGGGGAGTCAGAAATGGAAAGGGATCTGGGGGTTCTGGTAGATCATAAGCTTAATAACAGCATGCAATGCCAAGCTGCAATATCTAAAACTAGTAAAGCACTTTCTTGTATTAAAAGAGGAATAGACTGCAGAGATGGAGACATAATCCTGCCCTTGTTCAAAGCATTGGTCAGACCACATCTGGAATATGCAGTCCAGTTTTGGGCACCAGTTCACAAAAAAGGACATTGTGGAATAGGAGAGAGCGCAGAGAAGGGCAACTAAACTAACTAAGAGGTAGGGAGGAGCTCAGCTATGAGGAGAGATTAGCTGAACTGAATCTATTCTCCCTTGAGAAGAGACTTTTAAGGGGGGATATGATCACCCTGTATAAATATATAAATGGTCCATATAGAGAACCCTCTTCCCATTATTCACTTTAAGATCATGACAAAGAACAAGAACTCTTTGCGTCTGGAGGAAAAAATAAGTTTAAGCTCCAGATAAGGAAGGGATTCGTCACTGTAAGGTCTGTGGAAATGTGTAATCGGCTCCCACAGGAAGTAGTTTCAGCAACTACTATAGATTGCTTTAGGAAAAAGCTGGATGCTTTTCTAGAAGCACAGAATATAACCGGGTATTAAGGCTTTAAAGCAAAAATAACAGTGACTTGATCCAGGGAACATCCGATTGCCTCATGGAATCAGGAAGGAATTTTTTTTCCCCTGTTGAAGCAAATTTTTTTTGCCTTTCTCTGGACCAACTATGTCTTATAGGGTTTTATACCTGGGATATGTTTATTTCCCTAGTGGTTGAACTTTATGGATTCATGCCTTTTTTCAACCTAACCTACTATGTAACTATGTCTTCTTTGGTAAATAGCAAGAGGTATCAAACACTGAAATGTCTGTATTTTTTTATAGTAGGACAGAATTTTTTTTTTTTACCAAACAGTCTTCTTTGGTGAATAGCAAGAGGTATCAAATACTGAAATATCTGTATTTTTATATAGGAGGACAGAAATTTTTTGTTAACAAACCGTCTTCTTTGGTAAATAGCAAGAGGTATCAAACACTGAAATATTACTATCTCTGCGTCTCTCTGCTTCTATCCTTCACACAGAACACAAGAAGGAGTGACTAACCCCTCCTTCCTTCCCTGTATATATGCCTGTGCTCAGATCTCACCTGATTGGGCTGCTGGGCCTTGCTGTGCATCCTGGGAGCAAATGATTCGCTCCCAGCCACGATTCTTGTCCGAAATAGTGGGCATTACCGTCCCCTGCTTTTTCCCTCATTTGTTCAGCGAGAACACGACCTCATGGCCAATCACTAGGCCATTCTTGCTTAACCCCCTAGCGGTAATCCCGAGTGTGACTTGGGGTGGATTTTACATGCAAAAAGCGGTAATCCCGAGTCACACCCGGGGTTACTTTAGAAGTCCCCCTTACCTTCCCCCCCCGCTCCAACGGCGATCACAGGATCCCGCTGTGATGGCGGGGCGCTTCTCCGTCGGGGGGGCGTGGCTGGGCGGGAAATTTAAAAGCAGATTACAATGTAATCTGCTTTTAAATACCACCCGGGTCCCTGCCACCCCGCTGCTCGCATCAGCAGTGAGATGCGAAGCACAATGCAGGATTTCTGCATTGTGCTTCACATCTCACTGCCGATGCGAGCAGCAATAGCAAATTCTGGGGGTGATGCCAGCTGGCACTGCCCCCGGAATTTGCTATTGCTGCTCGCATCTCCTGGAAGATGTGATGCACAATGCAGAAGGTCTGCATTGAGCTTGCCATCTCCCTAGAGATGCAGAGCAGCAGCAGCATCTGTGTGAGGAGGGCAGGACATCCCTACTCGCATCAGCCGGGAGGATGTGTCATCTTCCGGGTGATGCAAATGGTGATGTATTGGGGGGGTGTGGCCGGGCGGGAAATTTAAAAGCAGATTACAATGTAATCTGCTTTTAAATGGTTTTTACAGTAAAAAAAACACCACACAACATGAAATAAAAATAGAAGTACATTTTTGATTTTATATTTTAAGATTACATTATGTGTATCACTCCTACCATACCGTGGTGCCGTCACAATTTTTGCTTATGTTCTTTGAATCCCAATTTCTCCTGAGGAGCTGTACGTATAATAAAATATATAATTGGGGGACTCTTGTGGCCAACTTTATTGCTAAATTTTATTGCTGCAGTACCATCGCATCACAGAAAAACTATACCTATCATTGTGTGCTACCCTGTCACACATATCTGGCCACTTACCTTCTGTGAACCCTAATTTCTCATGAATGGGGAGATGTAAGGCCCTGAAGATGATCCAAGAAGTATCCATTGCAGAGATTCTTGATTTGTAATTTCTTTTATTTGGTGCATGTATGGTATGGTAACTAGAAACATTTAAATTTAATTTATTTTACATTACATTTCTAGTTTTAAACATACATCT
This sequence comes from Pyxicephalus adspersus, assembly GCF_032062135.1. Classification (NCBI taxonomy): domain Eukaryota; kingdom Metazoa; phylum Chordata; class Amphibia; order Anura; family Pyxicephalidae; genus Pyxicephalus; species Pyxicephalus adspersus. The sequence continues at coordinate 36,722,701 of NC_092866.1, forward strand.
TTAATGTTTATTTGCATTGTAGCTTGCGAGTTTTATTCCAGTGTCAACAGCTGCCCCTGGATGATAAAAGGTTGGGCACCACTGTATTAGACAATCTGTCCTACATATATCTTGTCTGAAAAAAAGCAAACTGCTTATTTACTCAAAATGTAATGCATAAGGTATTATAATCCTAATGATAATACAGCACTTTATAATATCATACATGGTATAAATTGAAAAAAGGGGGGGATATAATATGTGAGTACAATATGTCCAATAATGTAACGTTCCAAGGGTGTTATACATATACATTATATATAGTTAATTATAGGTAAAATATTCAAATTGATGCCAGCAGGGGGGGATACGCGAGAGGGAAGAGTCAATAAACTTGCCTTGAAGTATTGAAAATATTCCTAAATTGCAATGAAGTTACTGTGTAGTAGAAATGTCAAAACAATCATATCTGGTTGTTAGTGGCATAGGTTCATCCCCATAACCATTGGCCAGGGGTAGGACTAATTATGAGTGTTCACCAATTGATATTAGGGTTATTGGGTCTTTAATATTAAGTGCAGATATTCATGACAAAAAAGGTTTGATACTTAGCATTTCATTGAGTCCTGGGGATTTCGTTGCTTGAAGATTCAATCTATTTAGATTTACATTGTAATAGTTGAAGATCGAAACCTAGGATTGGGGAATATCCATTGGATCAATGGATATTCAATGGGTCATTATTTGTGTTTAGTACACACATGGTAGCTCACGAGGGTAGTAATTCTACCACTAGTAATAGAGTAAATATGTTAATATATTCTTCTAAATGCTCTTTTGGTCTTTCCAACATAAACATGTGATAAGGTAAATTACAGATATGATAGAGCAGTTAATATTGTGTTTAGGATGGTGTACTTTTGGAATTGGAATACTAAGGGCTTCCTTTATTCATATGGGCATTGGGAACAGTGACCACATCTGAAGATGCTTCAGACTTCTTCCATTTTAGATGGGTAGGGGGCTACCATAAAATGACTTAAGATGAGGTGGTTCTTCATGGATGGGGGACCACCGAAAAACTAAATAAAGGTTTATCTCTTAAAATTTTCTGAATAAAGTAAAATTCTGAATAAAGTAAATTCCAATGTTTTATACAGATGGATTGTATAAAGTTATGGTGTTGGTTGTACTTTGTAATGATTCTAGTAACAGTCTTTGAAGGGTTGTTTGGGTGAGTTTTTGAACAGTAGATCATGTCTAAACGTTTGACACGTTGGCATGTTCTCTTCAATAGGTGCTTTTAATAGCCACGTTGAATTAGTATTGTTTGAAGAGCTTCGGCTTCAATGCTAAAGTCTCTCTGCTATCAGATGAGCAGTTCGTAGTCTCAAGTATTGACTGTAGCAAATATTCGTAATTAGAGGAGTTGGATGTGCACTAGCTGCATGTATGATAGTATTGCCAGCAGTATCTTTTCGTAGAAATTTTATTCTCAGCATTGTATATGATATATAGCTCTAAGAAAGAAAATTTGTTTTGGTGGTATTTTAAATTACTCTCCAACATAATAATTTTATTGAAAATTCTAATAAAGATGTGTTGGAGCCTGTGCAAAACAGGAACTTGTCATTGATGTAACGCCACCAGGTTTTTGTTGACAAAAATGACTGAAATTTGATGACAGAAAATATCTTCCCATTCACAAAGGTACAAACTACCATAAGATGGGGGACACTTTGTGCCCATCACCTCTCCTTGTACCTGTAGGTACATTGTATTGTCAAAGGTAAATATGTTACCTTTCAAAATATACTGTAATAGCAACACTATAAACGCATTTTGATCTGTAGCTGATGGCAACTTTCGTGCTAGGCAGTTTGAAATTGATTGAAGACCCTTGTCATGCAGGATACTTCTATACTGTGCTTTGATGTCTATTGCTACTAGTATAGTATTAAGTGAAAACTTGCATATAATGTTCTTTCTTTATTTTTTTTATAGGTCAATCATGTCTTTCAATAAGATGGAAGTTTGATCACAAGGGAGGGTGTGTGTGTGTTCTGGATTAACGGTGATTAAAGGTTTCTATTATGTGCAAGTTTTCTAATTTATGTATATTATTTTTGTTCCCCTTTTGGTACAAAACAGAATCTGACAATACAAGAGCTATTGTTCCTCCTAAATGTGTGATGCGTGTCATTGCTCTAGCTGAATCAGAGGACTTTCTGAGAGTGTGTTCCACCAATGTCGGGTCAATAGTGTCTCCTGAAACCTCAGGCTATACTGGGAAAGGATTTGCCTTTGGTAACCAGGGTCCCATTATCAACCTGCATAACACAAGCTTTCTGGGTGATCAGTAATCAAAGTAAATGCCATTGGCCATTATCTGCTGATCAAACTAGAAGACAAATAAAGAATAGGATAAAGTACTAAACCATTATATTTACATTTTACTGTTACTAAGATTCTAATCTGATCCAATAAAATTTAAAGGAAATGAAATGTAGAGCTTATTTCTGTTCTTTTCTAAAGATAAATTTTGTTCTGGCCATCACAGAAATGCTGTACTTTTTTGAAATAGGAATGAAAGTTAGGCCACTGTGAATTCAGAAACCCAGATCAGCATATTTGTTCCAGGTAAGAAAATACTGTGCAAATTTAAAAAGCTTGGCAGCCAGACAACTAGTGTTTTAAAAAGGAGAGATCAGCATTGGCAGCTTTATATTTTACTAACAATGGTTTCCTGTCAAATGAAAAAAGCATTTATAGTGGGATTCAGTGAACAATCACATCAGTGAATAAATTGAAAAGTCAAACCACAGGTACGTGTCCCACTCCTTTTAATACCACATGTATTTGCAATATATATTTAGAGTTTTGTTCCACAGAAACTAAAACATTTTGGAAAAAAAATAATAGAAAGAGTTTTTGTTTCTGACACCCAAAAATAAAAAACAAACATTCTTATGTTTTGCTCTAACAAGCTACATTACAGGCTTATTAGTAAATACTTAATTAGCTTGCTCCCCCTTCTCCAGTCTTAAAACAATAAAGCATTTATCTTTTACACATTTGATATTGATAAACAGTGAATAGTAAGAAACTCAGTGCAACACAAAATCACATAAATAAAACAAACCACCCCTGCTAAAGGACAAATATAAGTCTCCTAAGCTAGCACAAACCTAGCAACACAGACCATTTGCAGTCCTTCTTGGAAACGGGCTGTACAGGGTCGAAAATGAACTGAAGCCGTTCGCTTTTGTGTGTTCCAATTTAAAGCCCAATTCCAGCCAACTCTTTTTTTCCTCACGCTCTTTTGGACTGGCATTAGATTTTTCCAGCAGTGTGCGATTCTTTTATGGTGATTTCCCCCCTCACTCACTACAGTAAGGTGAAATCTCCACACACAGCATCTCATCATCACTATCAAAAAAAGTTTTATCTGGAAAAAAGCTTTAACCACAACACCTGTCATAACTGAAAAGTCATATTGAGTCTGACTCACCATTTTTTGCCCTCCTAATTAACAATCATACTGTCTCAATGTAACAAGCAAAAACTTTTTTTGTCTTTTGCAATATAAAAATGAAATCTAGTTTCCTTTAGTACAGGATTTATTCTGCAATACAATTCAGCAAGCTGCCCTCTAAAACTAATAGCTCCACAGTAACAACCTAAGAGAGGAAACCGTTTTGTTCCATGCAGTACAGGGAATGTTTCATTGGTCCTGCTGCTGGCTGGGGTGGAATGATAAGATGCATAAGAGGGGAACACTGGGTAATCTGTTATGTACTTTTAATTTATCAACCTAAAACACTTTAATTACCATTTAGCAAAGAGATGAAATAAATTAATGTGTACAACAATAAATTAAATGTTTTCTAGTATAACCAATTAGACTGTGTTTAGTTACTGTGGCAGTATGTGGTAAAAAAATCAGTGATCTAAGTATTTGAATAGATATTGACATGACTGAAGAGCTGTGCAGAAAATGGGGAACACAACTATTACCAAAACAATGAGAAAAAATAAAAAGAAATTTAGTACAGAGCAAGGAGGGGTGGTATACTAGAAAAGAGTAAAATGAAAAATGATTCAGAGAGAGGGCAAGTGAACACCTTGTACACTGAAACTCATATAAAGTGAAATAGAGAATAGTAATAGAGACAAAGTTAAGCGACCCGATAAAATTATGTTGCTTCATTTAGTACCTTTGTAGAATGATTTATGGGAACAGAAAATGGCAGAATTAAGGGTGACCATGCAAAGTGTAGGACATGACAGATGGGAGTTATTTAGCTCTCCATAGCTTAGATTAGAAACAATTTTTACAATCCATGTCTATGCTGACCCAGGCACCCCCTTTCTACCAACAAAGCGATCCTGTGTATACATGAGATAGATGCATACAAAAAGGTTCTTGTAAGCTACATAAAGGCAGCCAATTTACTGAGTAGTAATGATACATAGCCAGTGTTTATACTTTGTTAAGACCCCCCCATCCCGCCCCACAACACAACTTATGATCCTTCATTCAGTTTTTTTCTTCAATGCTCCAGGGAGCTTGGTTTGAATTCTGTAAGAGAAAAGTGAGACATAGCATTACAAAAAATGTTCCAATATTGGGGTCCATTTAAACTAATATAATTTAATGACTGTGTGTGTGTTATCAGTTTACAAGCCAAATGTTGTGGATGTTAGTTGGTACCCCATCCCAAATATGAATACTTGTTCAGAGCTCATATACCAGAATTTTCAGGGTACTAAGAGCAATACAAATATATTAAAAATGTTCAAATATTTTATTTATATTTAGTAAAAAACATTTTATGAAAGCAAAATATACCAGGTTACTGGCAATAAAATTAAATCATGCCTGTGGTTGCCAGATTGTAAAGATATTTTTACAAAAATATAAAATACAGTAATACCCCGAAAATTCACGCTTCTGAATCTGGGGCTTCATGAATTAGCATGTTTATTCCTTGGCTTCAGGAAGCCGCGTATGTTTTCCTTGGAACCTAACACTTAAACTTCAAGACTAAACTGTATCCAAATCAGCTGATCCATAAAAGCATAAAAAAAAAAGACCGAAGGAAAACAAATTTTTTAAGTTGTTAAAAGAAAATGGATTTTACTGAAAGTATGGTAATTTTATTTCTAATGAGAGTTCAGCGTCTCGGAGAAAGACGTGGGCGGCCACAAGGTGCCATCCAAAATTCGCAAACTTTCAAAATTCACAGGGGTGTCTAGAAACATAACCCCAGAAAATTTCAGGGTATTACTGTACTCAAAAAAGGGATCAAATCTTTAAAGAGCTATGGCCATTTCTCTACCCATTTCATACATCCTCATCAGAAGAATGGGTACAATTATCTAAACAATATTGAAAAGCATCAATATGGTGACTGGGTAACCAGAAGGGAAGAGTCCAACAAGGCTTCATGTGCTTAAACAGACCAAAACTATAATCACAGGGAGAGAAGAAAGCAAAAACTGGTATCTCTAATAGAGTACCTTGTAAACCTCTAAAGATAAATAGACGGTGAAAAAATATGATATTCCCAGGGCACCATGAGTACATTTATATAGAATCATAACTGTAAATAATATTTGTAAAAAAAAAAAAAACAAGATGCTGCATTTTTTACTTCACATGTTCAAATTTTCTGCCAATTAAGTATATGAGCCTATATTTCAGCAACTACTATAGAATGCTTTAGGAGAAAGCTGGATGTTTTTCTAGAAGCACAGAATATACCTGGGTATTAAGGCTTTAAAGTAAAAATAAGAGTGACTGTTGATTCAGGGAACATCGGATTGCCCCATGGAATCAGGAAGGATTTTTTTTTCCCCTGTTGAAGCAAATTGTACCAGGGTTTTTTTTGCCTTCCTCTGGACCAACTATGTCTAATAGGGTTTTATATCTGGGATATGTTTATTTCCCTAGTGGTTGAACTTGATGGACTTATGTCTTTTTTCAATCTAACCTACTATGTTACTATATTTACATTATTCCATTGAAAAACCAGGTCATCAAAAACTCTGTGAATCATTAACATCGTTTCTGCATTATGTACTGTATATGCTAATTATAAATATAAATAAACAGGATTTATATAGCGCCAACATACTATGCTGCGCTGCACATTAAACAGAGGTTGCAAATGACAGACAGGATTTTAATTCTTAGAAATCCAAATCCTTAAGTTACAGTAACTCTAAAACACAGAGTGAAATGCAAATGTTTGTATGAATTTACAAAAAATAATTTTTAAATTGTCTAAAAATAAATTTCGCCAAAGATTACAATTTTAGATTCCTGGTAACTATAGTTTTTTGTGTAGTATTGCTTATATGATATGTACCTTTCCTATGTTGTAAGGACATATTTGGAAGATGTATGACAGGCAATCTAAGCAAGAGGACTGATAAAAAGTGATGTCTTATTGATCACAACCTTCCATTGAAAATTTATTGCAACTTTTAAATTTAAGCTCACAAACCACTCTGTTATAAAACACACTACTCACTTATCCGAAATAGATTTCACATGACTGTGCACCAGAGACACATAGTGATCAATCTGTACCTAAAAGGAACAAAATAAATAACGAAATAAATTAGTGACAAAAAAAAAAAAAAAAGACACCAGAATGCAGTAGGTAATAGTGTTTTTTGTGATGTTAATGTTTTTACTTGGGAGCTACCTAAATAATACCTTATATTTGGCCCACAAGAAAATACCAAATGTGTACTAGAGCTGGCCCGGCCGATAGACAGAACGCTAATACCACAAATCCCAGCCTGCTCTGCTGGCGCGTCAATCTGGGCCCACAAGCGCCCCCTCCTCTGTTGACATTCATTAGCAACTTTCCTCAATTAGATATTTTTTTTTAAATAAAAATCCAGTTTGGCCATTAACTTTGTCCAAATTTTTCATTTTGTCCCACTGTGTGTTTTGAGTTTGACATCCCTTTCTTAGGACCAAAAGTGGTCCAATGTAAAAAAAAAAAAAAAAAAAAAAAAAAAAGGTACACAAAATTTATATATCTGCAAAATGTACAATTATGCAAAACTGTGAAAACCTAAAAAAAAAGTGCTTTTTTCCAATGCAAAAGTTAATAGCACTTTTTGTCTAGTGGATGAAATGTACTGTACTCTCGATTCCCATAGGTTTTTTTTTTTTTTTTGGGAGATTTGTATTGACAGCATATACTTATCTAACAGATAATCTCTGGGCAGCACATGTAGCCAATATTTAATGGATATTTACACTATTTCTTCTTGCTAAACCAACTGGACTATGCAAGTAATCATTTACAGAGGAATCTGCTCATTCTTGCCAAGACTTCTTTTTAAATAAAACTATAAAAGACAGACAGATGTGCTAGTAAACATACCTTGTATTTTTCATATACAACAGGAGCAATGAATGCAACCAACACCCCTATAAAAGAGAAATAACTTTACATAAAAACATTTGTCATTCACTACACCACCAAAATGCTATCACAAACTCACAAGACAGGATCTTACCAAGAATAAGAAGTGTGATTCCATTAAACACAGCACCAACATAGGTCATCAACCACATGAAAAGGGCAAGCTAATTGGAGAAAATTATCAAAATAAATAGATGTATTGTATTAATAAATACCCTAAAATATATACAGATTCTAAAAACAAATACGTTTATATGTTCATGTCCAATTCTCAGGGTAAATAAGCAAAAGGCTTTTTTCACCTTGAGTGAGTCTACAAGGTCCTCCACAAGAAAGAGGCGTACAATGTACTTCAGAGCACGGTTGATGTGAACAAGGGATGAATTCACTTTCTTTTGGAAGTTGTCAGAGGAAAGAGTGATGTCCTGATCCAGAAGAGCCCTGAAAAACCAAAAATGTTATTTATCAATGGAAACATTGTAGTATGTTTTTTTAGACGAGTTTGATGAGATACTGTACCAAAGCTCTAGGATTGGAAGATGATGAAACAATGACATTATAAACTGAAATCTGAGTTCTTCAGAGTGACTAATTCCACAGTTTGAATGTTAAAACAATTATGTAAACATTAAAATATTCATTGAACATTTTTTTATGCAATTAGCATTAGTGAATTTGATTTGTCACATGTCAGTGTCAACTTTCTGTAGTCCCCCCTGTGCATCAGTATTCAGACTAGGAGGAGAATCCAATCAGTTGTGTATGCACATGTGCTAGCAAGAGAGTAGAGTGTCAAGAGGGAAAAAGCTTCTCCTCAATCTCCTCAACCAGTGTGTCACAAGGCTGCAGCCAAAGTGAAGACCAGGATGTATTGCATGTCTGCACAGAAAAAAGCCTGGCCACCAATTTTACCTTAACATTTGGCAGGGCTCTGTAAACCTCAAGAATGGATGAACAAAATTACAAATCTTTTCTACAGAAAATACATGCAGTTTCTTATAGGACTAATGTAAAATATAAAGTTGAAATACCAGCACAGCTAAAAAGTAAAACATTTTTCACACAATCAGCAGGTTTGCGGGTTTGGTGCTAACCCCTTTATAACATGGACTTACAAGGGAGAATAAACTCCTCAGACTGTCAAAAAGAAGGAAACCAGTAATGATAAAAATGGAGTAGTGGCCACTTTTGTACTTTATTTAAAAAGAGGTCTAGCCTCAATAACCTGGTAAAGCATGATGTCAGAAGGCCTGAACATGCTAGACAGCCATGAACTAAAAAGTTGCAAAAGAAAAATGTAATGCAAAAAAGTATGCCTCAAGTGTTAGCTTAAGGCTTAGTAAGAGCTCTTACTTGAATGGATGCCCCTCATCAGACTTCTGAACGGCTTGCATTACAGATTTGTAGACACGGAAGCTAATTGTGACAGTCAGCAGGGACAATATGAGATACGAAAGAACACTAATGATGCTAAAAGCTGCCAAGGACAAAAGCAGCACCATAGTGGCTCCAAAAACCATCCCAGATTTCTTCACATCTCTCCAGTACAGCAGATCATTAACTAAAGAAAAGAAAAAAAAAAAGATAAACAATTCAAACATTTTTCAAGAATAACCCTTAAGACATCTACAAATTATTCTAAAGAGTAAATTTCTAATTGGTTATCACATTGTAATTGGCAAAATATTACCCATATATCGATGCAATTAGCTAATCTACAAGCATAACTAATCTAGTCAGATGTCATTACCTGAACACCAGTCCATTAAAGTCATTTATATTGTGCTGACTTGGAGATGCAATCATTGCAGACATTAAATTGTGAAATCTAGGGGTTAAAACTAAAACCCTAAGCTTTGACTGCAGAGCTCTTCTAGTGGACATTAAAATCATAACTTATCAATGCCTTTCTAAAAGCCTTTTAAACCATTTAAATAATTATTTGACTATCAATATTTAACTTCCACCAAGCCAGTTAAAAAGCATATACATATTCCTATGTGCGGTTTCCAAAATGTGAATAGTTGGATCTCATTAATCTACTGATTTGCCTTTTCATGCCAGTAATGACATCTTTAGTTGCAGGACGGATGGTCAGACTGTATTCCCTGAATAGAACTAAGACACTTAACCTGCATTCTGTAAGGAATAAGACCATGACAATAACATACACCAGGTTACAAGTATGAGCAACCTACAAGAATCATTTGTCTGCTTTTGTCTCTGCACCAAGGACAGCAAAAAAGCTCAGTGCTATTACTTTCTAAAACCCAACACCAGCCTAATCTTTACAATGGGGTCATAGACAGCAATAAAAAAAAATGGCAGAGATTCCCTCCTAAAAAAAAAAAAAGGGTCCTAAGTTTTTGTTTTATTAGTACATTGCCAAAAATAACCCACAGTTCCCTATAAATAAATATATATATATTTATACATTTTTTTTTAAATACATCTGAAGAGGTTTTCCACTTAATTGGAAAAAACAAAAAAGGGCTGCATTTACCATCACTATTAACTAGGAGTGTGCCAACCTGCGCCCTGATTGATAACCTAAAACAGCCATTTAAAAGGAGTTCTTTTAATAGATTTAATAAGATAAAGTCTGCAAGAATAAAACTAACATGTGACAATAAGATATTTTATTAAAAAAGTGGTTCTTCAGCTTTATATAGCCAAGCGATTTTGCCTAGGCTGAGATGATGTCACCAGTTTTTTGCAGGCAGAAGTAAGCATTTACATCTTCTCTATCTTCTACACCAGTGCTCACAATGCAACATTATAGCAAGTCACAAGGTCAGATGTGTGTTGATTCATGTCAAGCAATTCTAGACACAGCAGAGAACAACACATATGCCAAGCCTGGGATGACTGGGCCATCTGAGCCCATATTTAGGTCTATATACTGTGTTTTCAATAGGGGGTAGTAAATACCTGTGTTACGCCAACATATTACATAGCTTGCATGTCCTTAACATGAAAACTGCATCTAAAGCTAGATCCACTTTACACATCATTACGGCCCCTGCAATGCACAAAAGTCATCAAGCTGAGCTGTACTGAAAATAATGAAGATGATAAACCCATCCAAGTATAAGAAAATCTAAAAGCACTGTGAAAAAAATGAAGGGGGACAAGAAATTTAAAGTAATGTGGGACATTAAAAACGACAATATCTCAAACCCTATTAATGAAAATTCCAACAACAACTACTATCAACATCTCCAACTACATGGCTAACAAGTCAACTGCAAACTCAATAACTTTAAGATGACAAGCAACGACAAATATGAGATGCCACATAATTATATTTTTTACTAATTTTGTAAATATGTTTTACTTTCATTTTTTTCTGCCTGCATTTTTTTTCTAGGTTGAGGAATTCTGCCATCTATTGAAACAAAAGGAATCATTTTCTCAATCTACTCTTTGACGTTTGTAGACTGCATCATCTAACTGTTACCAATCGGGAGGAAATTTTGCCGCAGGGGAAAACCAGTGACAGAAATTTGTGAACCCAGCCGAGACCTGCAAGGTTCAGGATTTAAGCAACTGTGCCAACTCAAGAGCCAGAATCTCTGCCTAGAAAGTCTAAAAAATGATGGCTCTATGGTCTCTGGAGAAAAATTGATTAGGTTATTAGTGTTAGAAGGTATTTACTTTAAAGTAAAGTAAACTAGTGTGTGACTGTTCTATGACTGTAAATATGCAGATTTGTTCAGCTCTAATAATGCATCATCTAGTTTACATTATAAATACTAATTACAATTACTTAAGCAAAGCATTGTAACCCAGAACAGTGTTTCAGAATATGCTTGCCTGTAATAAACCTAAACCTGTTTAGCTACTATTGCTATTACTCACTACACAACAGCTTTGTTGTTTATACTACTTTATAGACTAATCCTGCCTATGCTCTGTAAGACAGCATTTACCTGTCAAACAACATAGAAAAGACAAAACGTCACATACAGAGGCCTATTGCATGCCTAGTTTCTTTATATCTCAGAACAGCTGCAGATTGATAAATATGTAGTGGTTTGTATACATTTTTTTTATTTCTTGATAAAAAAAAGGGTAGTCATAAACATGATATATTGCATTCTAATACGTTCATTCAGCAAATCTAAAAATGATGATTTTAAAGCAAAAATGTATCTTTTGGTCTCCCCAGTAAAAAGGTGGCTTATAGACTTGAGATGTTTACTGCAAAATCAAGAACATGTTAGCTGTAAGTCTACAGGTACCTAAAGGCAGCCAGCCAGTGATAAAACTAAAACCAGAAATTATAAAATCATAAACAGGTCAAAATGACCACCCTTTAGTTCCCATCAGTTTTTAGCAGAACTGAACTGCAAGGTTTGGGTTTAAACATATAAAATCAGGAGTTGATAGGAACTTTTAAAAACAATGAATACTGTGTATTTTTGCCCTTCACTATCCAGTTCTGAGGCAATCCTTGACCAAATAAACAACTTGCTTCTAAGGCTACGTACAAACGTCAGATGATTCTCGTCCAATTATCACTGTAGGGCTGGTATCGGAAAAGAATCTGACGTGTGTATAGTGCTCATCCGACGTCATTCATGGATTCCTCCTGGCGGATCCATGAATGACGAACGAATGCAATACAAGTGAGGGGGAGAGAGCGCAGCGCTGTTCCGCTCACTCGTTCTCCCCCCTCTCCTCTCTATAGCAGAACTACACTTGTTTATGCATCTTTCAGTCTTTTGTCATTAGAAATGATTGTAAAAGATCTTTTCCAACAACAAAAGTCTAAATCCCGTTATCAGACAACACAGAGCCTTATTTGATGTGAAATTCAAAGCACTATGGTCGGCCTTGAACAACTTTACTTTGCTGGGTCTTCAGAACAAATCCATTTTTCCTCATTTCCATAACACTGAACTCTGCAGTCCAGCAGGGGAGAAATACTTAAGGCAGAGCTTATAACACTGCTTGGCATATAATAAACAAAAAATTTTTCTGCATAACAAAGCAGTGCTCGAATACTATATCCCTCTATCATAAGCATTAGCAATGTCCCATCCTGGCAGAGAAACATTTATATGTAACTATATTTTTACAATTCCACTGATAAGGATTGTATAGATACAACCTCACTAGCTCTAAGGCTTAAACATTATGTTGCCATTCTCTGACTGGCAAGTACCCTCCACACAGCTTCACTTCAACATTAAAGCGTACCTGAACAGAATTTTTACTTTACACAAAAGGGTTGTCTAACGTTTTATTTTTTTTAGGTGCAACACCAATTTTTGCTCGGGCATGCGCAGGAGCCTTTTTACGCAAAGATAAAAATTTGCCAATCTCACGCATGCGCAGTGAGATGGGCAAATTTTTTTTTTCCATCCTATGTCACCCGATCTCACGCCTGGGTTGGGTGATGTAGGATGAAGGACAGGAAGAAGAGAAGATGCCAGTGCTCCAGGATGACACGGGTTCCGATGCAGGACACCCCTGGAGGGATCAGACAGCCCTGCGGGATTAAAGGTAATTGTTTGTTGTTTTTTTTTTTGCTGTTTGATGTACACACTTGTAACGCATGGAGGAATTTATAATGCTACACAGTTTTTCTATAAAATGCATACATTAACAAAGTTGTTCAGTCAAATAGTTTTTACTCTTTCAATAAAAAACATTTTTAAAAAGCCATCCAACAATTTGTTTTTACCCTTTCAATAATAAAACATTTTTAAAAAGCTATCCAACAAGTCACAATCAAATTATTAAACTGCATCACTCTCTTTTTCTAACTGCCATTTGTCCTTTACCAAAACTGATCTTGTAGGTACAAGCATGCAGCTGTACCAACCCAAATATATTTTACTGGTAGCCCGATGTCAAAACAAAACTATATATTTCCAACATTTTAATATGATCTATAATAGACATGGCCTAACAAAACCTTCCCTGCCAATGATCATGTAATCGACAACAGTGGCTGTATGGGAATAATGTAATTGTACAGAACTAAATATATTACCCTATCTATCTCATACCCAAGCAAATATCTATTAACCCAGAATGTTAGGAACTACCTATAGGCTTACAGAGAGCAAATTAAAGGTATATTTGATGGGTTACATAATAAAACAATGCATTTGTTAAAATGTGTATACAAGCCAAAATGTTATATTTGTAGGTCTGAATAAAACGTAGACTGGTTAGAACCCTCTGTCAGGTTTTTATTGCTGTCTTTGTGACTTACTCTGGAAATTCAATCTCTCTATCGCTCCTGGTGTCTGGTTCAGAAAATATTTAGAAATCCTGCATTTTAGGATTTTCAGAAGAACAGGAAGAGAAAGGGAATCCAACATGCTCATTTTTATTTAAACATGTCTAGTTACTTTAACCAAGCTAGCTCTATCTATAAGTGTCATAACTCACATCTTAACAAAAGACTTTAAGAATTGTACAATGCCTAAAAAGTAGGTCTAAAATCTGTAGTAGCTGTAGTGCAAAAATCTGATTTACAACAAATATTTCATCGGGATCAGCCAGGCATGTCAAAAACACACAAAATTAATGTTTGTTTTTTTTTTTACATATTCTCTATCATAAAAGGTACACAAATTACTTTATTCAAGTCCACAATTAAAGAATATTTCTCAGAATCCATAACCTCCTTACAAATAAAGTTACAAGCACATTTGCCTCATTTGTGATTGCTTTACTTTTTTTTTGTTAAAACCTGAGATACACTAAAGTAAAAAAAAAAAAAACCTTTACAAAAATCTGACCAAGATTAATGATTCCAATCAAAATGCTTTTAGAGATAAGGATGCGGGTACATTATATTGATATGTAAATACAATATAGACGTACAGAAGGTCAGAAGGGAAGGTGCATGAAGGGAGGATGCGCACATGCCAATTTTAATTTATATAAAAGTACATATAGGCAGGAAAGCAGGTAAAGGTAATACTTGATAGCCGTGCATGGCAGCAATGTGTAAAGACAGGGCAGGTTGCTGTGCCAAGAGCAAGTTGAGCATGCTGGATAGGCATCAAAGATGTTCAAATGGGCATGTATGATGCATGCCTGCAATAGACATCCACGGTGCATGCTAGTGGTTTATTTCCCATGCCAACAATACATGCCAACAGATGATTAGGCATGAGCGGAGTAAGTCAACAATGTGAGGGTCATGCCAACGGTGCACTGGATAAGAATTCTTCTTTACCTTTGAAGGTCAGAATATCAACTGCGGAATCTTGGAAGGATTCTGCTGATGTATTACAGGAAGATGTCGTTAACCCCTCAAAGCTGCCATACTGAGGACACAAAACCTCTGGAGAGGATTCCTGGCTTTCTGAATTGCAATCTTGTGTCCCATCTGCCAATGCTCTTAAAGCTTCAATGGTTAGATTTTCCTCTACTTGGTCTTCAAGGGATTCAGACTCTGTATAGCAAACCATCCCAGCATTAGGGTCTGTACCATAAGTTTCTGCAAGATCCACAAAGCCTTCACTGTGAGGAGATTCTGGAATATTTGATGCAGATCTGTTCAAATTATCTGTAACATCTACAGGAAAACTAGGTTGGGTTTCAATGTATTGCGATGACCACAAAGGTTCTGATTTATTGGAAAGTGCCTCATGTACCGTTATATTTTCCGTCTCAGGTTCATTTTTCTGTTGTGTCTTATGGAGCTCTACCCAACCATCCTCACTGTGTTCCCTCTGCTCCAGTTCTGAAGTTTTGACTCTCCAACCAGCATCTATTACGGTGTCATCTGACTCCCCCGAGCTATCCATGTCATCATCAGCATCTGGCCAATGGATATCTGACTTCAAATCATATAAATACTCTTCCTTTTTTGCAGAGCTGTGGTCTTTTGCATCATCACATAAATATTGAGTTTCTAATCTGCCTCTTTCATTTAAAGATTTAGGAAGTACTTGAATTTCTTTAAACATTACGTCAGGATAAATTTCATTTTGATTTTCATTTGGTTCCACTACAGGGATCCCAGACTCAAAGTCATCAGGTTTTATATCTGCTCTAGTGCGTGGCATAAAACCATACGTCTCTTCCTTGCTGAAAGGCCAAGCTGAGTGTGTATATCTGATCAGTGGATCATCAGATTTCTCCATTTGATTAGGAGAATGTCCTTTGGCAGACATCTGTGAACGCTCTAAATTATGTGCATTTTTAACACTCCGTGTTTCCTATGTACAGATAAGTTACTCTGAACAAAAAATTAACCATAATAGTGGATATTGCAACCAGAGTACAAACAGCATTTTATCATTTTTAGTATTCCATGGTAAATTCTAAAGGATAGTAGAAGGCGGCATTTCAGATACACAACCCTTTTTGCAGTTGATACACTCTCAGAATCGTGTGCCTAAATTATTCATATATTCTGAACAAGCAGTATATCACTTGAAAACAAGCCTTCATTTAAACTCTGTATTGAAATAATAGAAGTGCTGTGGTGGTTTAACTAATTGGCCTTTATTTTAAAAGTTTATTTTCTGGCTAAGGAAATCTATATCTCATATAGTAGGATTGTTCCTAAATTATTTCATGTGTATGCCAAGACCCCAAATATACTAAGTAATTAGGGTAAGGCTTGCATGAGGGGGGTCCTACTCACATCCGGGGGTTCTTTTTGAAGACATTACAGAGAATGAGTCATTCTACAAGTTTTAGTGGAGTAGTTCAGAGGTCAGCAACCAGTGGATGTTGGACTAATTGGAAGCTACTAGCCAGCTGCTTCTTTTGACTGGTTACCTCACACCCCCTCTTTTCTGTTTCACTGTAATTGAAAATGGTAATTACTAAGCAAATTCGCTGCATAAAATCTCAGTGCTTTCCATGTGTTTGTGTGGGTCTCTGAGCATATCATTTTCCTTATTCATTCCAACGACACATTGATAAGTGAATGGCCTTTCTCCTAAAACTATTCCCTCAGTGTATGGAAAAAGATTTAAGATCAGATTTAAAATTAAAAACAAAAATGTGATATTTTGCAGCTTAAGAACTAGTTTTCAAAGGTAGTGGGGACAGGAATTCTTGGCAGCTGCAGCAAGATGGCACCTCACAAGCCAGAATGCATTTGGCAGCAGGTTGTATATAAGAGAGTGCAAGTAGCATACTCACAGGCACCCAGACTCCATGTATGAGAATTAATAACTGCACCCCTCTTTTCCCATGTGAACTAGCCCTAACAATTTTTGGAAAAAGAGAACTCCATTTTTTATGGTCATCTGCTTATATTGTGAACATTTTCTGTCCTAGGGTGGCTACACTCACCAACACCACTATCTATGGAGGAGTTAATTGTTAATAGGCTGTTCCCCTGGATTGAACAACTGCTTCCTGGTTTCTATTACAAAGTGAGGCATTCTGTTGTAGTTCATAGAAAGTAACTAATAAACTTGTTGACAGGAGTTTTGAGGGCATTGAAATTATGGGATAATAAATTAATTTCCAGTACTTGTTAAACTGGTAATCTGGTTGTCCTACTTTTTATTCCTTCAAAAAACATGCATCCATCAGAGAAGACCCAATGCTCTGTAGTATTCTGAATATACAAACTGTACAGTAACACTGAGATTAGGTCTCATTCTCCAGCTGCTAATAAACCCACACAATAGCATGCTTTGTTCTACACTTATACTTGTGCCAGAAAATAAAGATATGCAAACCAGCAAAACAGGTTTTTGATTAAACTTTAAAATTTCAAATGTAACTTTAAAACCTAACAGTATTCTAAGGGATAAGTAAAAATAATGCATCCCAGCCATATTGTAAAAGCTTAGGCCTTTATAAAGTGTGGTGGAGTAGGCTTCTTGAATAAAGCCTTATACACCCAGTAGATTTTGATGTGTAGATGTGCAGAACAAAACTTAGCACCAGTTAGTGTCCACGTTGAAAATGTTCAAGCAACAACCACACAGCCTAAAGTGACCTATTGCTTTTGGGAACTAAGCAGTGCTCTGCCACAGCCATATGCACAAAATAGCAGAGTCTGTGGCAGAATAGTGTGGCTCACTGCTAGTCTGCAATGACCCTTGTCTTTACTGGCTGTTTTGTGAAAAAAGGGGTGAAATAAACATGCTTGTGGGACAAATTCTTTACAGATACAGGTTTCTCTTCTATTCTCATGCTGTTTCAGTCTGGCTAGCCAATTCTAATCAGCTTACTTACGGCATACAGCCCTTAAAGAGAAGTGGGATATTCACACGGGATCCAATCATCCTCCAAAAAACAAAAACACAACCTCTAGTGCTAAGTGAATCTGTGAAATGCGCCCTGCAATATAGTATTTTTTTCTGTGCAAAGGAAGGGAATGTTGTAGGTAGTGGATTATTGCTTGAACATTGAAAAATGCTTATTAAACCAATCTATTTAATATCTATAGGTACTCTCAGACTGGAAGCCAAACAGAAGAAAAACCACTGTCAGGACACCAGAGTGTTGAAATGTAGTCAACATTTTTAAGCTCCGGGCACACTTTGGAGCTAAATCATTGTTACCAAGCCAATGTCATACATTTGTATAAATAAGTCACATTTTTAAAATTACCATAAGCAGCCACAATAAAAGTTAGCCTGCATACACCATATCCAAATACGTCGAGTTTCTGATTATCTTTAAACATCTGATAGTGCTTAGTTTGCTGTACCAAACTAGCATTAAATTCTGCCATATCTGATCACCCCTTTATAAAACTGGCATAATAATTGGATTTGAAAAAGTAAAGTGCGGATCTGTTATCAGATCACCATTTCTTTATAAATAGGTCTTAAGACTACAAAATGGCCCCCTAGACACCCCAGCAACCAGGAATTTTTTTTTTTTAGTTTGCCTTTAGGTATAACTAAAGGAAAAACTTTTTCAGATTTGGGAAGAGAGTGGGCAGGATGCATTAGAACCATTTTTATTGCTGTCTGCATTTGGGAAATTCTCTCTAATTGTTCCCATCACCAAGAATGAAAGGGCGTAAAACCAAAAGTTTTAGTTGCCACTAAAACAAGACTACAAGGAAAATCTTCCACTGGGAGCATTGGTTTCTTTGGCATCTGTCCCAAGTTAGGACTTCCCTTCGCTTTCTGATGAGTCTACAGTACAGGACCTGAAGGGAAATCTCTGAGGCATAAATAAAAAAAAAGCGACAGCAGTTTAAATCCTCCCTTATTTTAAAATGAAAAGACAAATAATAATCAAGTCCTACTTATACTTTAACTACTTTAGCTCTGTTGGTTTCCCATGATTATTAGCACTAATAAGAACCTAATAAGGAATAAACACTTTTAAAGCAATATTATATACTTTCTAATTTATATTTTTTAAAATGACTAGAGTTATGCTTCTGGTACAAAAGATATTTACAAATAAAATAAAGGCTTTGTGACCCAGTTTTGTACTCTGTAAAATGCAACATCAAAAAGTAATAAACAAAGTTCAAATATTAAAAGTTAGGCAAGTAGAAAAAAAATCAGCAAGAAAAGAATAAGGACAAATAAGTTACATAGTAGGTAAGGATGAAAAAAGACATAGATCCATCAAGTTCAACCACTGGGGAAACAAACATATCGCAGGTATAAAACTCCAATAAGACATATTTGGTTCAGAGGAAGGCAAAAAAAACCCTGGTACAATTTGCTTCAACAGGGGAAAAAAATTCCTTCCTGAAATTAATTAGGGCTGATTAGAGTAAACTAGGGGTTTAGAATGGGGTGACTAGAAAATTTTTTTACTTAAAAACAAAATTGTTTCCCTCGTCAGGTCGTTTTAACTGCCATAACTAGATCCAAGAATAACAGTTTGATCTGCAAATAAATCTTTTCAACTGATCTAAGCAGTGTTTATAAACCATGTGTCACATTGTCTATTTTTTGACAGCAGCAATTTCTCCAGCTACTACTTGTCTGCAAACACAGGGAATGAAGTGGAACACTGAGAGAAAGAAATAGAATACATGTTCTGTGTACATGTACAGGGGACTTCTGGCACATCACAGTTTTAAACCTATTCATATTTTTTTTTTGTGTCAAAAAAATTTAAGATTACGGTAGCAAGGAAGGCAGGAGCACACAAAGAAAACTATTGGGGTACAAATATTTGTTTAAAAAAAATAAAGAAAAAAAAAAAACTCTTTTATATAGATATGACTGAAAATACACATTTACAACATTTAATCTAGTACTTACACACTTGTTTCTTGAAGCACTATAACTAATTGGTTTTATTGGAGGGGGCAAAAAAATGAGCATATTATGAAAAAAAAAAAAAAAAAAAATAGTAAAAAAAATGTACATGCATTATGCCTAATATATTTATAGACATCTGCTGCTACTACTATATGCAAATCCTGGCTTTTGATAGGATTTACTAAGATCCCTTTTACTATGGAAAGAAAAATTTTTGGCTGACCCTAAAAGCCTGCATTTTTAATAACTCAACTTAAGCTGACAAAGGGTTTCACTTGAACTACAAACTTTCTGCATTAATTAATGGCTAACATGGATTAAGACTGTTTCCATTTAAGTGAAATTACATATCACAATCGAGAGCCAATATGGGGGCCCCAAGTGCAGAGGGAAGGGCAGGTCAAGCATGAATTTTACAGGTAATAAATGCTCAAGTTTGAATTTAGAAACTGCTCAGATCTCTTATCTCCTGTTCTTTCTAAACAAAGATAACCATGGACTCCATGAACTACACCTCTAAAGCTGCATACACATGTGCAATAATTGTCATTGGAAGTGATCTTTCACGATCCTTTCCAACGACTGCACGATGCATGAACGAGTGCTGTACATACAGCACTGATCTGCTCTATGCGGAGGGGGAGATCGACAGGGCAGCAGGCTGCTGCGCTCTCCTCCCCACCTTTGCATTAGGATCGTTAGTCGTCCATCATCCGTGGATCTGCCAGGACGGTTGTTTGGACGATGGATGACTGGCGCTGTACACAAGCCAGATTCTCGCCCGATATCAGCCCTGAGACGATTATCGGGCGAGAACCGTTGAAAGTGTGTACCTAGCATTAGTGTCTGCTATAACATGTCACCATAATGATACTGAGCTGTTATACTGTATTCTAAAATTGATGTTCAAATGCAGTGATACTCAGAAGTTACAATAAACGCTAATATTAAATGAATAGAGAGGAAAGAAAGAGGTTTGAGGCTCAAAGGTTTTTCATGCAAAAAGTGAAGTGTATTCATTAATTATTCAGTACATAAGTCATCAAATACACATAAACATATATTGTTTTCATCTCTGTCCTGTTACTAATTCACAGCGCAGAGTAGTTATACATACTATATAGTATGGATTTGTCATAAGTTATTACATATAACCATAAAAATATTCAAAAGGCTGTGCCGTGGCACGCAGTGATCCGACGCGTTTCGCCACGAACGGCTTTCCCAGGGATAGTGGTGTGTGCTTATCGGTCCGAAGTTAGGAACATGCCCCACAGGAGGGGTGTATATATGTAGTTGCTTCTGATGATAATGCTAAGGTTTGAAGTAGTAATTTATACTCTTGTTAGGGGTTTTAGCACAATTTACGAATATTTTATGGGTGCGGTGAAGGTTGGTCCCTGCATCCATAGACCCATGTAATAAATAGATGAGGGAAGGGTATCTTCCTTAGAACTTTTGTTTCAATCAGCTTTTTTGAATTTTCAGAAAAAACAAAACTTACATAACAAAAAAATCAGACATACAACACATACATCCTATTTATACATAACAGTGTTGGCTTTGTATGATCAAAAAATATAAAACCTATAATCTGCATAGCATAACAATAAACATTAATAGCCCTTATGGGTCAGTATTGCATATATTACTACAATTACATAGAAAACAACATAAATTCTCGTTGAAGCATATGGCACAGGGTATATTCTAATAATCTAGACAGCAAATAATGAGAAATAAAAAAACACATAACAAAAACAAATATTTATAACAAAACAGCCCAAGGGGGAAGGGGTGGGAAATGGTACACAAAGCAGAGATAGAAGAGGTGGAAAATAACCCTCAATGCCAGGATAAGAATCTAACTAGCAATCGTGGTTGCTAAGATAGATACGTTTGGAGTCGGGGAGATTCTTTAAACCAATCCCAGGTAGACCATATTATTTTGAATTGTTCCATTATATCGTCATCCTCCGCAACCAACATTTCTATATAGCGGATTTTTTCAAGTTCGGAGACCCAATCGGCTATAGAAGGGGCAACAGGTTGCTTCCATAATCTCTGAAAAATGGCCCTAGCAGCTGTAAGAAAATGACGTAAAACACCTCTTTTGATATTTTTGAGTGAGCCCAGGACCATAGATAAGAGACCTACTTTGGGAGTATTGGGTACGGTAGACCCAGTGCAGTCATTAAATATCTGAATAATTGTGTCCCAGAAGCGAGATATAATTGAACATTCCCACCATATATGAAGCATTGTCCCTCCTTGCGAGTGGCATCGCCAGCATCGGTCTGATTGTGTGGGAGAGATTCTATGTAAGTTCACGGGGCAATAATACCATCTGGATATAATTTTGTAATTAACCTCTTGAGCTTTACAGGTTAATGCAAGCTTATGTGTGAGGATATACACACCCTGCTCCTCCACTATGTTTGGACTTGACCAGGGTACTGAATGCCAATCTGGGGCGCTTCTTATGCCACAGAAATTTTAAAAACAACCTATGTATTTTACGTAAATATGCAGTTGGCAAGAATATGGGAACCGTTTGAAATATATATAATATTCTGGGGATGATATCCATTTTAAGAGTGTTTATGCGAGCGAACCAAGAAAGAGGTAGGGAATCATACTTCTGAAGATCAGATTGAAGTTTACTATACATTGGGGAGTAATTGAACGTGAACAATTTAGAGGGATCTGAATCATTATACCCAGGTACTTAATGGTGTCAGTACAAGTCCGGAAAGACATATTAGCTGACACTTGAGTAGAGTCTAAGGTAACATTAAGAATTTCAGATTTGGAGTAATTTACCTTGAAATTACTACCGTGTTTCCCCGAAAGTAAGACCTACCCCGAAAATAAGACCTAGCACTTTTCCCCCCAACCTGCCCTGATATAAGACCTACCCCGAAAATAAGACCTAGTAGAAAAATAAAAAAAAATAAAAAAAAAAATAAAAGCACACATAAATTAAAACAGTACTCACCGAGCGGGAGACAGCGGGCGTACACACAGCGGGCTAACACACAGCCGCACAAGCCGATGCTTTCCTTGTAGTTCCGGCTCCTGTCACAGGCGGAGTGATATTACATGCACTTCGCCTGTCAGAAGCTGAAGTGCATGTAACCAGGCTAGTTCTAGTGAGCCCTTAAAAATGTGTTAAAAAAAAAAATTAAAATAATATACTCACCTGATACGCGATCCTGCGTGTGTCTCTGGCTGCAGCATGTCTCTCTTCTCTCCTCTGCCAGCATCGTGTCTTTTCCTGTTTGTAAAGCAGAGCGAAAGAAACCGGCACAGCGCCACCTGCTGTTCCATGTCCTAACTGCCGAACAGTGGAAAAAAAGCACAGAGTGATCAGAAGGGGAATTTGTAAGGGGAATTTGGGAATATGGTAAGTGTTTTTTTTCATTAAAAAAAGTATATAAGACCTACCCTGAAAATAAGACCTAGTGTGTTTTTGGAAGCCCAAAAAAATATAAGACAGTGTCTTATTTTCGGGGAAACACGGTATATAGACCAAATTCATCAAATTCTTTCAGTATGGAAGGTATCGTGATATGAGGGGATGTTATATACATCAGTAGGTCATCCGCATATAAGGAGAGTTTATATTGTGTGTCGCGTATCTTGATCCCCTTAACATCTGGATTGTGGTGCAGGGCCACAGCCAAGTGTTCCATAATTAAGGCATAGAGCAATGGGGAGAGAGGACACCCCGGCCTCGTGTCGTTCTTGATTTGAAAAGAGTCAGAAAGAGCGCCGTTACCCGCACAGGGGCTCTGGGTGAAGAATACAATGCTGCAATTCTAGAAACCATACTGGGGCCCAGGCCCACCTGACATAGTGCTGAATACATAAACTGCCAGCTAACCCTGTCAAAGGCTTTTTCAGCGTCTATTGACAGTAGGCACCTGTAGATTTGGCAAATTGGGTCAGCAGGATAGTCTTAATTATTGTCTCTGGGTTCCCTTCCATAAATAAACCCAGTTTGATCCTTATGGATCAACGAGGACATGTATGGTGACAACCTATTGGCAATCAGCTTACAGAAAATGTTCGCATCTACATTGATCAATGATATAGGTCTGTAATTAGAGCATACCGTATGGTCTTTGCCTGGCTTGGGAAGGATCATAATATGCGCTTCTAGACTCTGTGATGGAAACGGCGTGTCAATAGATATGGAAGAGAATACTTTAGTCATGAAAGGGACAAGATTAAGGGCGTGAAGTAAATCCATCTGGGCCAGGGCTTTTCCCAGTCTGTGTGGCATGTAAGGCAGCAGAGACCTCCTCCTCAGTAAACGGGGGATTTTAATTGCAATATCATCTCAGGGTCTAATGTTGGAAGGGCTGTTTTAGTGATATATTCCTGCAGGGAGGAGGGAGTCGCATGAGTAGGGCGGAGTTGATAGAGATCTGCATAATGTTTATGAAAAGTTTGCAGAATCTATTTGGGAATAGACGTCAACCCGCCATTAGTGGTCCGGATGGATGGTATATATGTGGTGGATATGCGCGGGTGCAGACCCCGTGCCAACAGTCTGCCACATTTGTCCCCATATTGGTATATTAATTTATGGAAACGATCCCGGTTAACCCTGAAGGGTATCAGTCTTGTAGGTCTATTTGCAAGAATAAGCAGTGGGGGGATGAAAAAGCAGCAGCCTGCAGGGCTGTTCTATTACTGTGGACGTCTAAGGTGGTGTCTTTAAGAGCAACGTCAACAGTAATAGAACAACCCTGACTCATACCCTTCAGGGTTGAAATATTCGTACATTGTGCTAAAACCTCTAACAAGAGTATAAATTACTACATCAAACCTTAGCATTATTATCAGCAGCAGCTACATATATGCACCCCTCCTGTGGGGCATGTTCCTAACTTCGGACCGATAAGCACACACCACTATCTATCCCTGGAGAAGCCCTTCGTGGCGAAACGCGTCGGATCACTGCGTGCCACGCAGTTAGTAACAGGACAGAGTAAGTAACAGGACAGAAATGAAAGCAATATATGTTTATGTGTGTATTATGTGTATTTGATGACTTATGTACTGAATAATCAATCAATACACTTCACTTTTTGCATGAAAAACCTATGAGCCTCAAAACTCTTTCTTTCCTCTCTATTCATTTATACTTAAATACCATATAGAGGTGGCTCAACATATAAACACATTCATATAGTGAGGAGGAGTAAAACCCTTTCTATACAAACACTAATAAAAAAAGCTTTGACAAACTGATACTCAACAAATACAACAGAAGGTCAAGGGGATCTGAACAGGCCAGATTTTTGCAAATATGACTGGAATTTAAAAGGCGTTGGTAAAGATTCTTCACTAGCATTTCATCCTGTAGTTAACATCCTTTTAAGATAATATGAACACTACAGGTAAAAGTAATTTTTTTGGTTTGGGTAGAAACACTGTAGCATTCTTTCTGACTTTTGAAGGTGGTGTTCAGTGATCCTCTGCATTTTAACTTCAATATTTAGTAATTTCTAGAAATAAGCATTTGCATTACAAATGCTGGGGGAGTGATTTCATTTGGTGAGGCAAGGATCAAGTTGACAACTCGGGCTTGCTCCTTCAAAACCAGGTAAGTCTATTATCCATGCTGGTTACTACCTGAAAAAGCTATCAAAAGCATACAAATGCTTGAGTGATCAAGTGTCAGCAGAACCATCTCAACTGGGTCTGACCAGCCTTTTGATTCTTGTGTGATGTAAAATAAGGCAGGCAGAGGCATGCAATTAATGGCTCTGCTTTAATGGTCTATAAGAGTCTTCCTCCAAGGACTAAAACCTACCAAAAAAAACTGGGTGGAGGAGTTGGTGCCAGATACACAGAGAAGAAAGGGGGAGTTTACTTCTGCTTTAACAATACTTAAGTTTTATAGCAATCGTAGGGAACATGAAGGACAGGAAGACCTAAATAAATACCTGAATCTTTTATAAATGTCTTAATTCACAAGCAAACTTTTGTAGGTTTCTTTAGGGCTCGGACACCTTTAGGTTGCTGTTCTTTTATACCTGTTGCCTGCCTTTTGAGAAGCTAGATATCCATGCTATTAATATGATGATTGCTGCAGGATAGAAACAGCTGGTATACTCTTTAAATTGTTTATATAACAAAATATAGAATTTTTGAGTAGCCATTGTATTTTTTATGTGCAGAGATGAATAAACTGAGGAAAATAAATTGATCACAATAAATTGATTTAACTGTCACTGTCTAGTGGAGGATGCCAAAGGTCGGCAAACACAACTGTCCACCGTAGGCAACATTTTAAAGCTGAACTCTGGGCAAATATGAAAAAATATTTTTTTAATAAATTAGTTGAAAAAATAATGGTACACCTGTTTTGTAATACAATCCCTAAAGTTCATGCATGGTGAGATTTAAATAAATGAAGCCAATCATAACCCCACTAAATTGCATGGAATAGTCCCTATAATTCTACAATAGGGAAAAGAGGGATGGTTTTATGCTGGAAGTATGCTGAAGATCTATCACTGCCCAGTCAACCAGCTGAAGCAGGAAGGTGACCAGGGAAGCCAAAGCTAACAGCAAAATGCTCAACCTAGAATTTTCCTAAAGCCAGGTGGAACGAAGCTGTAGGCGGGTGGTGGTCTCTGTATTGTGACCTAACTCATCAATAACCACCCAAAACGGCCTGAAAAGTGCTGGGTGGTGCGTCTGGCTAAAAGGGTCTGGGGAGAATACTACATCAGACATTAGTACTGTATTGTAACTATTGTGTGATAACTCTTTATCAAGGAAAAAAAACTTAAAAATGCCATATAAAATTATAGGTTAATAGGAAAATAATAAGGAAATAAATAGGAAGTGTGCATGTCAGCCACAGAATTTAAAAACTATAATCATTTTTGCCCCAAGCTTTGTTTTCTTTTTTTTTTGAAACATGAATCTCAAACTCATTCATAATAAAATGTTATGGGTCACTGTATGAGTAAAAAAAAAAAAGTCTTAAAAAAGGTATAAAGTATATGTATGCCACATTTTCAAAGCATGGGTTTATAAACTTACCTGCACAGCTGCCACTCTTGTCTCCAGCTGATGAAGATATGTGTGAAGACTGATGCACACTGGATTCGGCCATGTTGCTGATAATCACTGCATTTAGACAGCACATGCATAATTTAAGTACACTCAAAGGTAAAAAAAAAACAAAATTATATATATATATATATATATATATATATATATATATATATATATATATATATATTACAGTCAATGTGATAGTTGGTGATGTGTATTACAGCTGTACTGCTGGTCTTTCAACATACAAATTTAAATACAGCTCACTGATCTTAATAAGACTAAGCAAACCGCATACAGCTAAGCGGAATTTGCATCTCTCTAAAAACACCTGGTGATCCTAACAGGTTGCAGCACTGATTTCATCTGCAATAAATTTACTATAGTGCTATCACCCCTGTTGGAATGCTGCACACAGGTGGAGGTGTCAGATTATAAACATTGTCAATGCCAATCCCCCCCACCCCAGGGAATTATGACTGGTAACAGAACCCTATACATACCACCTGTGATGTGGGCCCTCTTCCATTCCCCTCCCCAGCACCCAGTACAGCTCCATAGTCCCTATAATGACATTTCAGGGGCAAGCAAAATAGGAACATTGCAGTCAATAAATGGGAAAGAGGTATAAATGAACAACAAAATGAACATTTGCCACCAATTTTAGGGAGCAGCATGGACAGATCTGGCCTACTACTACAATGATCCAATAGATGCTCCATTGATTGCCATGAAATCTGGGACATATGGACTTTTTTCTGCAGATGGTGGGTCTATTCCACACCACCTAGTGATGTCTGCTGATGAAATGAGAAAACACAGGATAAGGCAAGGATGTGCTAGACTGGTCAGCAATGACAAAACACAAAGCTGGAGACAGGAAGTGGTGTCACCCTAATGACTTCTAGCTATCAGGGAGCAATATTAGTCAGCATCTTGCCCATTCATTATAGAGGATTACTCATTTCCACACTGCCCACATATCCAGACGTTAGCACAGACTATATGGAATAACAATCACCCTACAACATATATATATGATAATAAAGCGGCCTCCTTCATGCTACCACGCACATATGTATCTATGTATGTGCTAAACCCGCTCGCAATGATGAAGCATTCAGATTAATGGCGCACAGATTACACAGCTCCTTCCACACCTATAGGGGCCTAGCACAAACCAAAAACAAAAAACAGGAATTAGAAAATATAAAATATATACGTGCGTCTATCCGTCCGTCTACTGTCACCGAGCGCGACACCGACACAATGACGCAGGGAACGGGCGACGCCTGCGGAAGGCGGGGTTACGACAAAGGGCGTGGCCTTACCGAGCTGCTAGACAAGCGAGCGCAGAGCGTGGTTGGAGGCTGACCTAGTTTGCATTGTAGAAGCACGCACGCGCACATTCAGGTTACGCCCGTCTGCTTTGTTTTACACGAAACAAACTTTAATAAGTATTCACGTAACTGTCAAATGCCACAACTGGATTGGTTTTATACTAAAGAAATTATGACATCACGACAGAATGAATGGCCAACTAAGCGTCTAATTATGAATGCAGCTAAAACAAAATAAGTAAAAAGCCTAAGAAGGCACGATGCGAAGATAAAATGAAGGGGCGCAATGCACCTTGGGAGTTGTAGTTCATATTACTGTGCGGTGAGTGCTGTGACTAAGAAGTGATCATTCTGCTCGGAACTACAGGTCTGTGCCCGCCTTGCCTGCTGACAAGAGGTATTCCCCGCCCTGTGCTCTGTCCGCTGCTTCAGGATTTCCCCCCCGAAATCAACAGGTCGGTGGTGAGCTGGGCTCAGGTTCCCGCTTCTTATCAGTGGTGAGGGTGTGTATGTGTGTCGCTGTGTGACAACAGCCGAGGGTGTCTAGTGCTGTGGGGATATGGCTGAGACTCCCGCCAGCACCTCAGAGCTGCGACCCACTGCCTGCAAAACCACTGCTGTGTGCATAGCTCCTCGTTCTCCTGTGCTTTCCCCATGTTTATAAGACCTATCGTCAGGGGTTGCTGTATCTATTGAGCGAGGGGCTCTGTTGTATGGAAGTTCATAGAATGTCTGCAGGTTTACAAAATGTAACTCCGAGCCCGCACAGCCCCCAACATAGAGATACGTAGCTGTGTGTGTTCTACACAAGAAGATCTGTATATTACAGTGCAGGCAGGGATCACACTTCATGCAGATAACTTTCTACACACTGAATACAGAAGAGCTGCCAGAATCTCGTTCTGTTCTGTGAGATTTCTCCTCCCAGTGCCACCAGAACAAAAAATGATGAAAAGGGTTGTCCCTGAGAGTACACATCATAAAATCTAAATTTACTCCACTTTAGAACTATCTAAAGATGTAGCTGGAGATGAACTTCAATAACATCGTTACCAACATATGAAATAATTTCCTTCAGTGCCAGGCCACTTCTTATGGTTGTTTGGTGCTCTTTTTTCACTTTAAATTGTTCCTGCATTTTTTAGTCTCCTACGTTGTGCTCAGAAAATAGGCCCTTGTTTTGGTACAGGGCAGAATGATAAATTGGTATGTACACCCTATAGGACAATATATACCACACTATGTATACAGCCCTGCGTACACTATTATTCATCTGCACCTGGTAAGAGAACGGATTGAACAGGCACGTAAAAAAAAAATCTTGTTCCCACCCTGTCTGTCATTAGTAACTTAGACTGACGGGCAGGGAGAAGAGCCATAGAATCTATTGTCCTCATAGAGATCAAAAGGTCAGTAGCCAATTACCAAGTCTCATGGTCACTTCCCTGAGATGTCAGCTGTCCAATGACAGCTTTGTACTCATGTGTATGCTTGACACTTCAAAGACTTGAAGAATAATGGCAGGTCAGGAATAAGGGTGTCCTGATACGCCTTTAATTTTAGCAGGTGTGGTCGAGCTGCAGTTAAATGAAAACATGTTTAGGGACAAGTTCCCACTATGGCAGCATACCGCCCAAAGCAGCAAACTGCACCAAACATGACTGCTGCGCTTTAAGCCCTATACAGACTTGGGGCAGATGTCAGATTTCTGTCACTGGAAACAGTCCTTTGCTTTAGACGCAGAACCATTCCATAGAGAAGGGGGAAGATGAGTAAGTGGCACCCCATTGTGCTCTCCTCTGTAAGGAAAGTACAACATACAACAGTTTTATCCGCTTGGCCCTTTGATCCACCAGGGCGGATTGATGAGCAGTGTCAGGGAACCACTGTTGGTCTCAGGTAGAAATTATCTTGCACAGCCATTCTCAACCAGTGTTCTTCCAAATTCTGATCTATAACTTTGTTAAAGTGGATTACATAAATATCACATTAAAGGATATTTACTTTAAAAGCACATTTTTATGCCTTTGAAATTTTCAAAGCTGTTAAAAATGTTTAAAAATAACCTTAGCTTGTTTTCTTCATTTTTAGACCAAAGCAAATGAACCTATTGTATTGTTTACTCTCAGCTTGTTGCACTGTACATACACTTTAAAGCAGAACTAAAGCCACACAACTCCCCTATCCTCGTTCCATCGCAGGATGCCACCATCTGCCCTCTCTTCTACTTCCCAGAGACAAATTTGGCCATCCAGATTGACCATGCTGGGATGATATACCTCCCATGCATCGCACGCAAGTGAAGCCGGGATTGCAAGCTTTATTTGGCATCCAAATCTGACACTTCGCAGCTCAGCTTTGTCTCCAGAAACCCGAAGCGATCAGGCAGGTAAGACAGGTTATTGCAGAAGGGACATTGCATGTACTTTCTACATTAATAACCTGTCTGATCAAGCTCCACTTTAAGATATATTTCAACGGGTGGAAATGAGAATTTGGCAATTTTTTTTGCTCCACATATCTTTTTTTTATTTAGGTGGCAAAGGACAAATAATGCAGTCACAGCAGATCACAATTTCCTGGAAGCTGACAGCTTCTACCTATGGACAAGGCATTTGGCATTGTGCTAGATATGCATTGAAAAATGATTAAGTTTGACAACATACCAGCATGAATAGGGCTGTAGTGGGAGCTTAGACAGATCTGTTTAAAATCCACTTGATCATGAGTCTGTCAGTCAAAATGTGTGATCTTTATGCTCCTGTATTATTGATTGATGCAATAACGTGGCATAACATTGTTTTCTACAGGGTCCAAGGCTTCAAATTTAAAATGTCTACTTGTCACACAGCTCTATATACACTTTTCTTGACAAGCCTGATGTTGGCTTCTTCTATCTTCAATGCTTAAAGGCTGATTTAGAGCAACCCCCGAGAACATAAAGTCAAAACACCTAATCTGCATACCGATTTAGTGAGTCAAAATAATTGAAGCTACTGGATTGGTATGACAGCTAGAATTCTCAGAAGAAGTCAGCCTACATATTTTCCAGTTTTCTTTAAACTGTTTTACACCTAATCTGATTTACTTGCCCAGCAGTTGATATCTGAAAATATCTCAAGCAGCTGATGAATTAGTCAGTCATATGATGACTGAATTTGAAGCATGCAATGGTCAGATCAACTTTTCTGAACCTTGGGTGAAGCACCTGGATCTGCCAGTTTGTAGGATCCATTTTTAGGATACAATCACACAGATGTTGTAGTAAATCCTTCAAACAACAGTAGTGCAGTAGATGTTGCAGACTGACTTTTAAAGTGTCACAGTTTTTTTTTTCTCCAAATGCAAAGGAATAGATATATTGACATGGAACAAATCAGGGAAAATGATCCCATAACACAACTACTACATGCTGCATTGTTCTGTCAGATAAAGTAAACAAGGATTTGTTGTTAAAGCAACTCTATTTGTAAAACTCACTGCAAAGGAGGCAATTCGTACTTACTGGCCACACAAGATATACCACTGAAGAGCACTGGGCTTATAAGTAAAGTCTGACCCAAGACCTTCCTGCATTCAACACTGCTGGGAGAGCTGAATGCCGGTGTATCCTGTTGTGTTCTGTGGTTTCCTCTGTTGTACCCTTCATTCTTACATGACACAAGGACTGGTTTAAGTTATCTCAATGCACAGCAAGGGATCAGGCAGTTAGCACACCCAGATTTCTGCTGGATGCTGAGGATCTTTAGGCTGTTTCCTTAACCCAGTGGTGTTCAATGGCATGGGCAGTGAACTAGGTAAGCAATTATTGTTTGCTTTGTAGAGATAGCAATGTTCTATGTTTAAAAAAAAAACATTTTAAAGTAATTATTTATAATTATGTAAGGTTTACCATGGTAATAAATGTAAAATCCCTTTAATTCTACATTCTTCATTGAAATAATCCCTGAAAGTACTGCCATGTAAAAGCTCTGTTCAGATACTTCCTGTTATAGGGTGACAACGCTCCACTCTGTCTCCACTTGTACTTGGATTTTGTGACTAGTCTCAAGAGTTTGTGATGGAGACTACAAAGCAGTTTACACACATAAAATTTTTGTTGCAATCTTTCATGATTAATGCCAGTGACAGATGAAGGAGCAAAAGCTATGCACACAGAGCCTGTTCTGTTCTTTGGAGAGGAGATCTGGGAGGAGCACCCCAATGTTCTCTCCTCCCTTGACTTGTATAGTGATAATGTCTGATCAATCATAGATCCGTTCTGACTGATCCGGGAAGGATGTCAAAATGGTATTTAATTATTATACATGTGTCTATATTGTGTTAATTCATACTTTGAATGGTCTAAGGTTATTGATAGTGTACCCCAGGGTTCAATTTTGGGACCTTTACTGTTTAACATCTTTATAAATGATATTGAGTTTGGGATTAAAAGTACCATTTTCTGTGTTTGTAGATGACACCAAACTATGTAATGGTATTAGGTCCATACAGACAATCTATAATCTACAAGTAGACCTGAATGTATGGTTTGATTGGGCAGCCAAGTGGCAAATGGTATTTAATATTGAAAAATGTAGTTATGCACTTGGGGGTTAACAACATGCATGTTTCATACTGCTAAGGGGGAATACTGTTGGGGGAAGTCAGAAATGGAAAATGTTCTGGTTGATCATAGACTTAATAATAGCATGCAATATCTGCAATATCTAAAGCTAGCAAATACTTACTTTTTTTAAAAGAGGAATAGATTGCAGAGATGGAGACCTAATCCTGCCTCTGTACAAAGCATTGGTCAGACCACATCTGAAATATGCAGTCCAGTTTTGGGCACCAGTTCACAAAAAGGACATTGTAGAGTTAAAGAGAGTACAGAGAAGGGAAATTTAACTAATAAAAGGAATGAATGAGCTCAGCTATGAGGAGAGATTAGCTGAATTGAATCTATTCTCCCTTGAGAGGAGATGTTTAAGGGGGCATATGGTCATCCTGTGTAAATATATAAATGATCTATATAGAGAACTCTCTTCCCAATTATTCACTTTGAGATCATTACAAAGAACAAGAGGGCACTCTTTGCATCTGGAGCAAAAGAAGTTTAAGCTCCGGATAAGGAAGGTATTCTTCGGAAAATGCTTTTCTAAAAGCACAGAAAATAACTGGGTATTAAGGCTTTAAAGTAAAGGTAACAGATTGTTGATCCAGGGAACATCGGATTGCCTCATGGAATCAGGAAGGCATTTTTTTCCCCTGTTGGAGCAAATTGTACCAGGGATTTTTTTGCCTTCCTCTGGATCAACTATGTCTATAGGGTTTTTGTCTGAAGTATGTTTATTTCTCTAGTGCTTGACTCCTAATGACATGTCTTTTTTCAACCTAACTGACTATGTAACTAAGTGACACTGAATCTCATTCAGTTAAGGCCACCCTCCACAATTTCTTCCCACCCAGCTTCAAAAAAAAAAAATCTGTGTTCATCACTGCATCATGCAAAGATCATAGAAAAATGAGAGAGAAGGCCTTAGAAAGTTGGAGCAAAGTATAAGGGGGTGGTGATAAAAAGCTGACATTTACTGAGGTTACTATATTCTTATGGCAACAACAACTGGGAACACTAAATATGTCATGTGATGTCTTGCCAAGTTTCTGACCACCCGTCTACATCTTCTTCCCACCCATCTCAAAACAACAATTCTGGGGATAACATTGAAGTGAGGATCATGTACCAGTGGTAAACTTATCAGCCCTGTTACTCAAAGAATCCAGGGCTTGCCTCAAGCATCTTGTAGCTTACTCAGAACTTTCCATTGTTTCCATTGATTGAACTGAATGGTGGATTGGAACATACCAAGGTTTTTGTTGCTAGAGTGCAATTGAAAGCAAAGGTAAATATATTCTTTTGGGTAGGGCAATGGTAAAGTCTGCCTGTTAGTCCTGCATAGGTTGGTGCACACATTTTAAGCGTTCTTTAACATTAAATTTAAATTAAATTGTGAGTTTTCTGCTCCCACCAGAACAAGTGTACAGACCTTCTGTGTGGTGGTTGGGTTAGCACATGGCAAATTCTAGGATCCAGATCACCATATTTATTAAAAGTTTATGGCTGGTAGCTTCTTAGACCTTTGATATGTTCATGTGATCAAACATGTCCTTATGCTCCACAGGTGTAACTCTACCTCTATTTGAATAATGTCCATGGCAAAAGTGCCTGGCAATTATTTTACGCTACTTTAAGGTGTGCATCAGTGTGCATTGAAGTAACATGCTCATAGTAATAAATGTTAACACTTAAGAATGCATATATCATTAATTTCTATGCATATATGTTTGCACCATGAACACTTTCAGAATTGAAGTACACCCAATGTGAAAAAATTATGGGTGGCTGTCATTTCTAAGCTGTAATGATAACTTACTGCCTATCATGCAGATGTTCTGGCTTCAGCACTTAGATCACTGACCTCAAAAGTATGAAAACACTAATGCAAAACTTGTTTTTTTTGGTCTGGCACAGCTCAGCCATCAGTATTTCCACTGGAAGCTATGAGCGGCACCAGAAGAAAATAAAATTTCCACTGGTTATATAAGAAATAAGTTTTCTTTAAACACCATTGCTTATATTGTTAGTATTTGTTTTTAGGTGGCATAAATATCTACACAGCTTTATTTCCTTTCTCTGTTTCCCAGCTCTATGCAATTTTTTTTCAGGAAGCCTTATGGCTTATAGTTTAGACCAGGTTTAACACGTATGTGTGAGATAATAAATATATGTCAAGATGATTCATTATAAAGTGTGTGCATGGCTGTATCCAAGGCAGCACATTGCAGTGTGGGTGTATGGTAGAGCTTTATTTTACTAGGTATTAGTATTAATTATACAGCACATAATACATTGAAGACTGGAGATACAGCAGACCATGTAACAATAAAGAGTAAGTGGTTTCTTACTGGGAGTTTGTGGCGTTTGTGCTACAGAATTTAACAGGCAGATGTTGGTATTGTGCCATCTAAATCATGAATCATTATCAAAAGCAATCTGTTTTAAGCAATTTTACTTTTAGGCTGCCTTTCTACTTGGGAAGGGGTGGTGAGGGCCACACCTTAGTTAGTAATGGGCACGGAAATGTTTGTTGCATAGTTTTAAAAGCTGAGAAAGGCCTACTAAATCCAGAGGAGGGGAAAAAAAAGAGGTTTGTTTCCTAGAGCACACAGAAAATGAAATGGATCTAGGGATTTATCGAAAAGTCATTAAGGAAAGGAAGGAAGTCATTTCTGCTGTAAGTAGTTTTTCAAGTTCTTAGCATTTATGTGTCTATTGCAGTGACATAATGTCATCATCTTTCAGACTGCAGCTTCAGTGGGAAAGTTTCAGAAATGGAGGCAATGTTGTCAAGCCAGGTGTTAATTGGCCTGTGAATCAGTAGTGACAATGTTGTTAGTCACACACCCTGCAAAAGATTTTCATCCCACTGTAGAACACACTGACATAACCTACGTAAATGTTACAGCCTATCCCAAGAAGCTCCATTAGGTGGAATCTCTGGTAGGATCAACAGACATTTGTCAGACTTTGTCACAGGGAATCTGGTAAAACTGCAGAACATTGTGCATACACTATAATAAAACGCATATATGAATCATTATCAAAAGCATTCCTTAACCCTAAAATTATTTATTTCAGTGTTCTCTCCAGCCCCTTTTAGCTGGGTGCACCACCCGGCACTTTTCAGCAACCACCCTGCAGTTTTTGGGTGGTTACTGGTAAGTTGGGTCACAGTTCGGTGGCTTCCACTCGCCCACAGTTTCTTCCCACCCAGCTTAAAACATTTTCTGGGTTGAGCAATGTATTTAATAACGATCATAGTTTAACTTTCCAAACTCAATAATATATTATATTGCAGCTTGCATGTACTTAGGGTGTAGGGGGCTGCATTTCCTTTTCTTTTTTCAGATTTAATACATTTTCTGTTGATTCTGAAAGAAATCCAATGTCATTGTAACTACCTGTTGATGGAACCAAAATAAAACTGCTGAAAAACACCTTCACCCTATACAATGGAGAGGTGGAGGTATTTTCAGTCAAAATGACGACAGCAACCTAAGGGTATACCACTACCTCTCTTTAAATATAGTACATTGATGCATGGTATTGGCAGGATCACTTGGTGAAAATAAAGGGGAAACGGGGTGGGGGGGACTAATGTGACCATTGCATCCAAAGACTGGTGAGCTGCAATTTTTTTTTTTTATTTTAGGGTTAAGGAATGCTTTAGGTTGGTCATGTAGTAGATTGGATTAAATAGAGGTTTCTTTGCATTTTTTTTACATCGTATAGGCACCTTTTAAACAGCCTAATACTGAACCCTTTCATGGGTTACCAACTATTTCCGCTATATTAAACACTGGTGAATGTAAAATGAACATGAAAGATGAACATCTTTACAATTATGGCTCTTTGTGTAGTACAGTTCCTGCAGATCTTGTGTTTTTGTAATGTATGCAAGAGTTGGTAATTGTTCGGCAGGTCAGCAGGATGGTGTAGTGGCTCTGTACCCACATGTTCTAAGTCTAGCTAGTTCTAGTGATAAATTAGTGTTATGTTAGCCGTTACCTCTAGGGCTAGTTGAATTGCTTGCCATATACAGATTTGTTATGGACGATACAGGGACCCATTTGGAACACATTACCTTAACAACAAGCTTGCAAGCCTAAAATTTACATTAGTTATAAGCTTCTAACTAATGAAAGTATCAGGCTGTAAGCCTGTTACTTTACTCAGCTGGCAGTGGCTACCTGCGGTGCATATTGAACAGGCTAAATGTGGTAACACAAACAACAGCTTTGATTTATTAGAATTGAAAAAAAGCTAAATGAGGCTTTCCTTCTAGTTCTGGGGCTCACCATTCCTTCCATCGTCGCCATCTTCTTTCTTCTGGGTTCTTCCTGATGTGTCTTTCTCCAAATGTAAAAAAATGAGTGCCAATCTCACTACAATTGTTTTTTTTTTTTACATTAGAACAGAGTTAAAAATTAATAAAAATGCACTTTTACATTATGTAAAATATAGAGCATTAAAGTTACTCTGGGTACCAGCTTCCTTTGCTCCTGTACAATCGAAACCTTTTCAGATGCTCTTGGTAAAATATTAATTATGTTAATTTTAATTTGTTCCTTTGAAAAAGTGTTAATTCCCCCCACCTCCTAGATTGTAAGCTCTTTGCGGCAGGGTCCTCTCCTCCTCCTGTGTCACTGTCTGTATCTGTCTGTCATTTGTAACCCCTATTTAATGTACAGCATTGCATATTGTCTTGGCACTATATAAAGTTTATTAATAATAATAATAATCTCTGCAGACAGTTCGTGCAGTGTTATGGATTGGTTTTTATAAATGCTTTTATTTGGTTGCATTTTATTTACTTTACTTTGTAAATTTAATTAGATTAGGTCAATTAAATATAGCAATAAGCCAAAAAAGTATCTTGTTTTCAGTGTCTGAATTGTATTTGTCCACTTTGATCGCCTCTTTTATTCTTTTTTTCTTGTCTTACTCCAAATCTTTCTGCTCTTTCTTCACATCGTTGTGTCCTCCCTATTCTGCTTTATATAAGGTATAGTTTGACAAAAATACATTGGTGGCTCTGTGCTATGAGTCAGATTTGTGGTACAACATTTCCTCTACCGTGTACAAAACTGTTCACTGATTTTATTGTTGCAGCTGCTAACCTGAACTTGCTACTTGGTAATGCTGTCTTTCTCTTAAAAACGCTTGTATTCTTCTTAAATTTTAATTTCTCGTAGGCCTTTGTTGAATGTTGGTGTTGTGGGGGATTTTGTGTTTATTACTGTGCATCGAGATGAGTCAATGAAGAAGGAACCCTGTGGTCTCCTTAGTTGCTGACATTTAGATTATACTCATTTAATCTAAAGGTGGACAGCAGGAGGCTCTTACCAGACATACTTTCAAGAACCCCCGAGGAATGCGATGACTTATTGTAGGGGTTAACAAATAAATATCCTTATATTAGTTACTAAGCCAATAAAATCTAAGGTCCCAATAACAAAAACTTTGGTTGATGTGGATCTACCATCAGGCATGTCTTCTTTTTCCTCACAGACCTTGTTTTGTGTCATATTGTATAGACTTTACTAGTTGCAGCTTTCTAATGATTTTTTTTTTTTTTTTTGAACAGGCACACTTTTTTCTGTTTTGTCATTGTATTCTTTCTTCTATATATACAGCTATGGCACCATCTACCCCTGGCCCAGTCCAGATTGTTATAGTGCAGAAGGATGATCATTCATTTCAGTTGGATGAAGAGGCATTGGCTTCTGTTCTTCTTCAAGATCATATTAGAGATCTGGATGTAGTTGTTGTATCAGTGGCTGGTGCTTTTCGGAAGGGAAAGTCTTTCTTGCTTGACTTCATGCTGAGATATATGTACAACCAGGTGATACCTCTAGCTTTGTGTGTGCATATGTATTTATGTATATATGTGTGTGTGTGTGTGTGTGTGTGTGTGTGTAATATAGTATATATCATATGTAGTATATGTGTAAAAAAAACCTACACAAAAAGGTTAACCACCATTTTATGTAAAGCAAAAAATTTGGTAATTGATCTGCTTTAACAAAGTCATTACCAGGTAACTACAGACCCGTTAGTTTAATGTCCATAGTTGGAAAGGTTCTAGAGAGTTTGATAACGAACCACATAGAAGAGTTTCTGCTAGAAAGTATTATTATAAGTGATAGTCAGCATGGCTTCAAAAAGACCAAAGTTGTCAAACAAATTTACTCTCTTTTTATGAGGAAGTAAACAGGTAGACAGTGGAATAGCAGTTGATATATTTGACACCGTACCCCACAGACGTTTAATATGCAAGTTAGGGTCAATAGGTTTAGAAAAGTCAATCTGTAAATGGATATGAGAACTGGCTTAAAGACCAAATCCAGGGAGTTGAATGGTCTAAAGTTATTAGTGGTGTACCCCAGGGTTCAGTGTTGGGACCTTTACTGTTTAACATCTTTATAAATGATATGAGTTTGGGATTAAAAGTACCATTTCTGTGTTTGCATATGACACGAAATTCTGTAATGGAATTAGGTCCATACAGGATGTCTATAATCTACAAGCAGACCTGGATGAACTCTTTGATTGGGCAGCCAAGTGGCAAATTACATTTAATATGGATAAATGTAAAGTTATGCACTTGGGGGCTAACAACATGCATGCTTCATACTGTCTAGGGGGAATACATTTGGGGGAGTCAGAAATGGAAAAGGATCTGGGGGTTCTGGTAGATCATAGACTTAATAACAGCATGCAATGCCAAGCTGCAATATCTGAAGCTAGTAAAGTACTTTCTTGTATTAAAAGAGGAATAGACTGCAGAGATGGAGAGATAATCCTGCCCCTGTACAAAGCATTGGTCAGTACCACATCTGGAATCTACAGTCCAGTTTTGGGCACCAGTTCACAAAAAGGACATTGTTGAATTGGATAGAGTGTGGAGAAGGGCAACTAAACAAATAAAAGGAATAGAGGAGCTTAGCAATGAGGAGAGATTAGCTGAACTGATTCTATTCTCCTTTGAGAAGAGACATTTAAGAGGGGATATGATCACCCTGTATAAATATATAAACGGTCAATATAGAGAACTCTCTTCCCCATTATTCGCTGTGAGATTATTACAAAGAACAAGAGGGCACTCTTTGCGTCTGGAGAAAAAGAAGTTTAAGCTCCCGATAAGGAAGGGATTCTTCACTGTAAGGCCTGTAAAAATGTGGAATCGGCTCCCTCAGGAAGTAGTTTCAGCAACTACTATTGATTGCTTTAAGAAAAAGTTGGATGCTTTTATAGAAGCACAGATGAGTATTAAGGATTAAAAGCAAAGATAACAGAGACTGTTTTTTTTTTTTTTTACCCTGTTGAAGCAAATTGTACCAGGGTTTTTTTTGCCTTCCTCGAGACCAACTATGTCTTATAGGGTTTTATATCTGGGATATGTTTATTTCCCTAGTGTTTGAACTTGATAGACTTATGTCTTTTTTCAACCTAACCTACTATGTAACAGATATCTGCATATGTAATGCATCATTACTGTTTGGATGTCTTTATTGTTCATGTTTTACCTCATGTGATGCATATTATAGCATCTATACTGTGCCTTTACAGAAAGATGGCAATCGTAGGATTTGGTTGGGAGAGGATGATGAACCTCTTACAGGCTTTTCTTGGAAAGGGGGATCAGAACCTGATACCACAGGCATTCAAATCTGGAATGAGGTCTTCACCGTGAGGAAGCCGGATGGTAAGGAGGTGAGATAACTAATTTTGTCATCAAATATGTTTGCTGTCTCAGTTTTGGAACATTATAGCATTATCCTGACTTTTAGCTTGAATGTAGGTTTGTTTAACCGCCCTACTTTTGCTCTTGTTAATCAGGTTGCTGTTGTCCTAATGGACACACAGGGAGCATTTGACAGTCAGTCCACAGTTAAGGATTGTGCCACTATTTTTGCTCTAAGCACCATGACAAGCTCCATTCAGGTAAGGTGGTCACAGGTCATGATTTCTATTTTTTTACATCTCTTTTTAAATCTCTATTGTGTTTTTAAGACAGGAGCTAAAAGGGAATTTGCAGATGACAAAACATCCCTGGTTTTTCTTTTAAATATACGTTTAGCTTTTAGGTAACAATGAAAACAATTATTTTTATCGCTCCCTGTAGGAATAGCAACACTCAAACACAATTCCATGTAAATTAATACATTTTTATATCCATTTGTATATGTTAGAGCTAAAAAAAGAGATATTTTTTAAAGCAGATTTTACTATGACCTTTCTCTTGAAATGTCTTATTATTAAGTCTTTGTAAATTAGGCTTTATTGTACCTAAGAGCAATATGCTTTGCTTGGTAGCAAATTTTTTTGCTATATACTTGTATAGCTAACTGTGTAGTTCTCTCAGTAAAGTCCAAAACACATCTTGTTTTGAAGCTCTTATGCTTTTTACTCCACAATAAATGGTACAATTTATTCAGAGTTTTAGGAAGACACAACAAAACATACAGAGATCAAAACTATGCATACATGCACACACATGCATGCACTATCTAACCCTTCCTAGCAAGTGAACAATGGCACCAGTGAACAAGCAAGTGAACAATGTATACAAAAGAACACACTAAAAGTTACTTGCTTCAGCAGGAGCGATTCACAATTTACTCAGCAAATAGGACTCGGGCATTAGGGATCACAATGGAAAGATGGGCACTTGATCTTGAGTCTTTGTCTGTTGAAGCTTCACAGTGGTCCCATGTCAGCCAGGCAGGGTCCTATCCAGCTGTCCTAGCTTCTCCTGGCTCTGTTTTTCTTGAGTCCCCCGTTCCATCTCAGATAAAGGGAGCTCTAGCTGTCTAATGGAATTCAGTTGCCATGGGTTTAAGATTAATATGTTTGCATGACAAAAAATGTTGCAATAAGGTGCAGTGTTATGTTTCTAGGTATTCAGTGATGTTTTGTGAAGTCTTGTTTTACTTTAGCTTTTCACTTAGATTACATTTCTAGAGATTTAGGTGTTTTCTCTAGGTAAAGCCGACCTCTAATCTTCTTTCTAACTTGTCTGCAGTTATACTGCCAAAATAATCTTGTGTGTTCATACAACAGTGTTCAACCCAGAAATTGTGGTGGCCCCTGTATTTTGATGGGTGGTGCGCCCGGCTAAAAGGAGCTGGGGAGACTACTGATACAAAAAAAAAAGTTTAGTGACAAATATGGAATTCTTTCTTCTTTGCATTTATTTTCCTCTCGTTGATCATTGTACATTTTTTTGTTTGTTTGGGTATCACTACAGATCTACAATTTATCCCAAAATATACAAGAGGATGATTTACAACAGCTGCAGGTGAGTGTATTACTAATTGTTAATAGGAGAGCAATCCATTTTTGTTTGGCACAAAGTTTCATGGAGTTTTTTATGTTTAGTTAGTAAATAAAATCCTTGAAGAAAATGTCTGAACCTAAAGGGACTCTGTTACTAAGATAATGGTAAATATATTTAACTGTCCCACTGTCCACACCACCAAATGCAGTTAAGGAGAAAAAGCCCCCTGAGACCTATTTGAAACCTGCAGCAATAAGTAGCTCCTCCCCCTGACCCCTACATCACTATTGAACACAACAGGAGTCATTGGAATTGAACTAAAATCAAAAGTGCAATTGATTCAGTTTATGTAATTTTAGTTTGTGAAAAATGAGTCAAACTTCAAAAATATGAAACTTTAGAATACATTGGTTTACTGCAGCATTTCTGTGTTGAATTACACAATGCATGAAGCATGTTAAAAAAAAGGTTTATGAAAACGCAATATCTAAAAGTCATTTTTATTACTCTTCAGCTTTTCACTGAATATGGACGACTTGCAATGGATGAGATCTTCCTAAAGCCTTTTCAGGTAAAAAAAAATGAGCAAAATTAACATCAAAGCGTTGAATCTCATCACATTTTATTGTATTACTAATAAAAGTGTGCCTGTTTTAGAACATTAAGGTTGGGGATTTCTCAAACGATGCTAAACTGCTTTATAGTAAAAAGAGTGGGCATACAGAGGGTATGATGGCAGGAGTGGAAATCAGATAGTATGATGGTCCGGTTTCTTGGGTTTTGCTGCTCCTGGGTAAAAGGAAACATAGCAGAGTAAACCTAGCAGGCACTGTAGTGTATAATGCAGGATAGAGGCAGTGATAGATGGCCTAATCCACATCATTGTTGGAGGTTTGGTTGGCATTAAGCTTTTTTTTTTTTTTTTTTACAGGACGGGTGTCATGCAGGGGTGAAGTAGCCAATGGGAATATGTGTTGGGGAAGGGGAACTAAGATGGGTGACTGTCCGTGCGGGGGGTGTTGGACATTTGTCATCATTGAGGGGTGGGGTGTTGGTCAGCTTGGTGAGAAATGTATTTAAAAAAAAAAAAAGAAACAACATTTTGGGCATACGTAGGCGGTCCTAGTCTATGTACAGGTTTTTTTTTTTTTGGTGTTCTAAGGAGCGGGGAGGTTACAAGTCTTTAGTGATCATGAAGGAGCAGTTGTTGAGTAAAAGGAATGGCAAATGTAGTTGAAACTGAAGCACTTCATTGGGATAGGGGGTGGGAAGTGTGAGGACATGGGGGGGTTCACAGGCAACAAAGAGAAGAGGAGAAATCTCTACAGGTAGAAAAATCCCTGATTAGCAAATTTGAAACTATGCTGTCAAAATGAAAAACAAATGTTGGCATTATATTGTCAATGATTAATATTTTCTGCAGTGATCTTTTTCTTGATTAGCAAGGAGAATTATAAAAACAAAAGGAGCCGCGACCGTACATCTGTTTATTGCCTACATGTGATGATGAATCAGCAGCTAGTAGTCATAGTAGCCTTTCAGTTAACCGTATGAAATTTGTTTTTTGCTCTAAAATAAAAGGCTATATATTTGTTTTTTTATGCAAATAGGTGCTCCTAGTGTGTTTAAGTGTATTTAGTTCACATAAATAGTGGCCTGTAATGCATTTACAAATGCATTTCTTAGCAAGTTGTCATTCTTGTCTTGTTAAAAAAAAAAAAAACCTAGAGGCAAACTTTGTGTACTGTTTTGCTGAAATTCTAGATTTTACCAGTGGGTGACAGTGCAGGTTAAACCTGTCCTCATAGCAGTTATCTCGCATTGAAGAACACAGAAACCAATGGACATGCCTCATGAGCAGTTGTAAAACTACTTTGGCATGAAAATCGTTTTAAAATTACATCTAACATCCAATATTCTGTTTTTTTTTTTTCTCATATGCTTTAATATGGAACTTGTTCTTTGCTTGCTTAAACATGCCTCGCTAGATCCTAGATTGGACCAATTACTGAATTCTACAATATATTGTCAAGTAATCTATTTCTGCCTCTTTTATTATTTTGAAGAAATGTAAAAAAATCATTTGAATAGTCTCATTATTTCTGGTTAATGTATTGTTGTTGTATAGCCAAATAATATTATCTGGGATATCCTTTTATACTTGTAAGACTTTTTTTTACTGGGTAGTAATTGTTTTCCAATTATTTATACTTCTACTGTATATTAGTTTGTCCTTTTTAAGTTGTCGACTCATACTTAGTACTTTCACTTTGTAGAAATGACAATGAACTAGTATAAATTAACTTTGCTCACCACAAACAGAGCAATGTAAGAGACATGCATATAGGGGGTGCTATTTTCAAATAGTGCTTGCTCACCACCCAAATATCAACAGGTTTGTAAATAATTATAGGTTAGCATGCCAACAAAACAATCAATGCAAAAAGAGTGTAATATATCTCAAAAGTAAAAATAATGTTTTTTAAACTATATAACTACACATCTCTGTAATATATAGCAAAATTACAAAGGTTACAAATGCAAATACTATGTACGTACAGACAGCAATATTGCCTCAACAGATGTAAAGCAACCACCAGTGAGGACCCACATTATTAATGAACATGAATTTATTGATGCTGTCAGCGGAGTTGAATTCCACATTAAAAGTCATGATAAATTCTGTCTGTTCAACATGTGAAGCTGTGTGGTGGTTTACCCAATAGAAATACACGTTTTGCT
Source organism: Pyxicephalus adspersus (assembly GCF_032062135.1). Lineage (NCBI taxonomy): Eukaryota > Metazoa > Chordata > Amphibia > Anura > Pyxicephalidae > Pyxicephalus > Pyxicephalus adspersus. Next base: position 36,767,367 of record NC_092866.1, read on the forward strand.
ATCCCATTTTTGATCTTATAAGTCTGTGTCCAAGCATCTGTAGAATCTAATACTGCTTGTTGTATGCAGGAACAACTTCCAATTGGTTCTCCTTGCTAAACAGTCCATGAAATGAATTGCAGGCATAGTATGATGCAGTAGGAGGGATAGCTGGAGATTTAATGTTTCATATATCCACATGGAAGGCTACATAATTTTTTTCTGGAAGTAATAATCCTGGCAAAACTGTCCTGGGCTGCATCAGATTCTTTAATACCCTAAGAGCAACAAGACAGGAGTTGTATATAGCGTTTGCATTCCTGCATAGAACTCTTTGATTTATAAAAGTGTTTTTTGTATTTGAATGTTCTTGTCCACCACAATTTTGTAGTGCAACTTCAATTATCATACATATACAAAGTTACATAGTAGGTTAGGTTGAAAAAAGACATAAGTTCATCAAAAACCCCATAAGACATAGTTGGTCCAGAGGAAGGCAAAAAGAACCCTGGTACAATTTGCTTCAACAGGGGAAAAAAATTCCTTCCTGATTCCATGAGGCAATCAGGTGTTCCCTGGATCAACAGTCACTGTTATTTTTACTTTAAAGCCTTAATACCCAGTAATATTCTTTGCTTCTAGAAAAGCATCCAACTTTTTCTTAAAGCAATCTATAGTAGTTGCTGAAACTACTTCCTGAGGGAGCCGATTCCACATTTTTACAGGCCTTACAGTGAAGAATCCCTTCCTTATCTGGAGCTTAAACTTCTTTTCCTCCAGACACAAAGAGTGCCCTGTTGTTCTTTTTAATGATCTCAAAGTGAATAATGGGGAAGAGAGTTCTCTATATAGACCGTTTATATATTTGTACAGGGTGATCATAACCCCTCTTAAACGTCTCTTCTCAAAGGAGAATAGATTCAATTCAGCTAATCTCTCCTCATAGCTGAGCTCCTCTATTCCTTTTATTAATTTAGTTGCCCTTCTCTGCCCTCTCTCCCCCCCAGTTTTGGGGAAGAAAAAGTGCGTCTTATAGTCCGAAAAATACGGTAACTGTCTGTGGGGTACAATGTCAAATGCTTTAGCAAAGTCCAAGTACACTATATTAACTGCTATTCCACTGTCTACCTGTTTACTTACTTCCTCATAAAAAGAGTAAATTTGTTTGACAACTTCTATCCTTCTTGAAGCCATGATGACTATCACTTAAAATATTATTTTCTAGCAGAAACTCCTCTATGTGGTTCTTTATCAAACTCTCTAAGACCTTTCCAACTATGGACGTTAAACTAACGGGTCTGTAGTTACCTGGTAATGACTTTGCTTCCTTTTTGAAGATAAGAACCACATTAGCCTTACGCCAATCAATCGGTTTCTTGCCAGTGATAAACAGTCTCTAAAAATTAGAAATAATGGCTTTGAAATAACTGAGCCTGGCTCTCTGAGGACATGTGGATGTAATCCATCAGGCCCTGGTGCTTTGTCAATCCTAATTTTTCCCAGCTGTTTCCCAATCAAATAAATTCTGAGCCATTGTGACATACTACAGTTGACATTCAAAAATCCAGCAACCTCGGGACCCGAGGAGTGCTGGATTTTCAAAAATTCTGGATTTTTTAAAGGTTTACTAACCTCCACACACAGGCCAGCCTTCCCCTCGCAGCACCCGTGGACATGTGGCACAGTTCCATAGAGCAGGCAGCAGGGACGTCTCAACGTTTATTTAGTGCAGTAAGCAAGACCTAACAGCTGTTTCTGCAAAACAGCGACATCAAAACATCAGTGGCCAAACCACGTACTGCTGTCCCTGTATTGAAAATGTGATCTAAAATTCATGCCTGAAAACTGAAAGAATCAGATTTTGATTGTCAATTGTATTACAACTTTTAAAAATTTTAATGGCAATCTTAAAATGCAAACTAACATAACTTTATTTTTTAATGTCTTAACCTGCTCAGGAACAGTATTTGGATCTTGCTGAGATTCATAGTTCAAGTCTTCATATATTTTATAGGCCTGAAAACCAGTTGCTGGTATAGATTTTCACAGTTCTCCACAGATAGACCTGTGACACAAAGTAAGATTTAGTGCACAAGCATCAGGATTCACATTTGACAACCTAGTTACTTACTGATCTGGAAAACATAGGAAGGACAGAATTTAAAATATTTAGAAGCCAAGTAGTAAAACTGATATCCAAACCCAAAGCCCATTCTTAAAAAAAAAAAAAAAACTGCCTATATATCTTTACTGAAAACTTCTCTCTAAAGGAATCTAGTTTATCAATTACAGTGATTTGGTAACTGTTATGACATACCTATTTTTAATGCAGACCAGTTATTTTTATATACACCCACTCAGGTTTCCTGCTGTCTCTCATACAGAAAGCTTACTGTACCCAGTTTTTAGTATTAGGGTGACTGGAGCTGCTTTCATAATCATAATTTTTACTATTTTCATACCTGCTTTGGAACATGAATGATTGACACAGCAGATCGAAAGATACATTATTCATTTATAAAGTGACCCCCCTACCCCTTGTATAAGAAGCTGTGTAAAACCTGATTGATTGCACAGATTTCTGATTAGGTTGTGAATATTAATAACTACACATGCAGTCTTTACATTATAGCATTTGCTGTTCACCAATTTGCTTCACACGTTCTTTAAATATACCCTCCAAAGGAAAAAGCTTTTAGGCTTTGAGCAAGTCAGCTGACCTATTTCTGGGAGTGTATTCATAAAGTTATGTTTAAACACTCACAGGTTAATAGGCAAATTTGTCCGTCTGATCTTGGTTAAATGAAATATAATTCTAACCCAAGTAAAGTACATTAAGAAGGTTTGAAAGGCTGTCATGGTAATCACACAATCAGGATGCACTAATTTCTTGTGCCTCCAGTTCTTCTAAATGGAACATGGATTAAGCCTAAGTATAAAACCAGACCGTACAATGCTTGGATATAGTTACCTTAGGCTTAGTCTACACGGACTGTTTCCCCAGCGTTTAACCTGAGGCTTTTAAAGCCCTTGTTTGAAGTCCCCATGCATTCCAATGGGCTAATCTACACCAGGACGTTTCCGAGCTTTATTTTAAACGTTGCTTGCAACGTTTAAAAAATTAAAACGCTGGTAAATCGCGGGAAAATGCGTCCATTGATTTTAATGGGAGCGTTTTCCTGCGTTTATGCATGCTAGAAATTGTCAATAAAAAAGCTTCCATTGATTTCAATGGAGGCTTTTACAAACGTTTTAACAATAGCCTGTGTCCTGTGTCACTATTCCATGTGTCATGCATGATTAATTACATGTACTATGCTGTTAAAAATAACACCAATGCCTGGCACGTGTGAAATTGTCTGCCATTGTGTTTGCTTTTGGTGCTATTCACACCTGCAAATGATGTCATTCATTATCACGTGTGTGTAGTCATTGTCTTGTGCTTAACGTTGCACTCTTTTCACTCTTTTCCCTGTATACTGTTACATTTGTCACTGTACTGTTGCATGATCACATTATCACATGTATGCAGAGATGTATGTACTTCCTGTACTTGCAGAAATCACTGCCCAGGGTCACAGTTTGCATTTCTACCAAGTGCTAAAACGCTTGTAGAATCACGGTAAACGCGGTAAAACGCGGATAAACGCGGCATAGACGTTTTTCAGCTTTTTCCAGCATTTAAAAAAAAGTTTTAAAACGTTAGAATAAGTGCATAAAAACGCTTATAAACGCAGTAGGAACGTTTACATGCCTTTTTACAAAACGTCCATGTAGACCCAGCCTTAGGAAAAAATCAGCAGTATATAGTTGTAACTTACACTTATAAAAAAAGAATACAGTAGAAATATCAATGGTGCAAACAAAAAAAAAAAATGGGGGGTATCGGTATTTACTCCATAGCAAACAATTAAAATGTTTGTGCATTAATAACAGGTTTCACTGTTTAGGAACTGATTTTTTTTTTAAATTTTTTTTTGAATGATAAACAAAATTATAATAACACATCGTAAAAAATACAAGAGAAATACTGTATAAAACACAAGGACGGAACAAAAAAACAAATTTTTTGAAGGTACAAAAGAAACAAAATAATGAGGAAATAGGTGGAGGGGGAATATAGCACAAAACACAACCTTTTATTTCTCATCAAAAATACAAAGCTAAGTAAACGTCCCATATATGTACACATAATTACAGGTAACATCTAAAAACCAAATTAGTTCATATAAGCTTGGATAATATTTGAGATTCCATAGCTTCAAGTTCATTAATTTCACACATCCATTCAGCAATAGAGGGAGCTATCGTAGAGCCCCATTGTCTAGCTATTGCTCTCTGGCCTGCTACAATAAAAAATGTCGAAGGAGACCTCTCAATAGTTTTATAGAAGCCAGGTAACATAGCCAAGAGTGTGATTTTTGGGTGCAGTGTAATATCCGTTCCCATAATATGGTTGTAGATTTTAAATATCTTATCCTATAAGCTTTCTATTGCTGGGCAGGAACTCTAGATAAGAAGCATAGAGCCCTGGGGGTGATCACATCTCCAGAATTTTGCTGGGTATGCAGAATCAAACTGATGGATATCCATGGGGCATCTATACCACCTACTAAATATTTTGTAACATCTCTTCTGGTCTTTATTAGATCTGAATAATTTAAATTATAGAATTCTTCTAGGCTTTCTTTCGTAAGAGTGAGGCCTAGGTCTTTTTCCCAGCATCTAATAAAAAAGGCATGTCCCTGTCTGTGTTCGCTCAGTAAAATTGCATATATGGTGGATACCCCATGTACAACCTTAGTCCCTTGAAACAGAAGCTTTTCAAAGTCTGTTGGTTGTCTGTTAACATTAGATGTATGGTTCAGGGAAGTTACATAGCGTTGTATTTGGCGATAGGCTAACCATGCAGTACCCTGGAGAGAGATCCTGAGGGATATCTAGATCAGATATAGGAGGTAGGTAATTCACTTTTTTTCTTAAAATTTCACCAAGTGTAGGTGCATCCTCAACGTTCCAAGCCAGAAATCTGGTGGATTCCATAGTTGCAGGGAAATCTAGATTACCCTAGATTATCAAAAAGTGGAAATAAAGGGCTAGGTTAAGATGATAAAAATTTATGTCGCACCAATTCATCCCAAATCATCAGGGTATGTATCACTGATGGTGGACTCTGGGGAGGTAACAACCTTGTCTGGGGTTGTACCCATAAAAGAGACAAAAGGGTGCATGGGTAAAAATTCATCCAGAGTCACCCACAATTTGGACTCCCTATCATGTACCTAGTCCAATTTTGGTAAAATATCCATTTTTTACCACATTAATTAGTGTAGTGAAATTTTAATTTTGTATATCTTTATCTAGCAATTGTTTGGTTTGAAATGAAATGCATGGAAGATTTTTTTAAAAAATCACGTTACATTTGTGTTTTTTTTTTTTTTTTACACAGACTCTTATGTTTTTGGTTAGAGATTGGAGCTTTCCTTATGAATATCCCTATGGAGCAGAAGGTGGTGCAAAGTTCCTAGAGAAGAGGTTGCGGGTATGTGCTCTGTCTGCATTAAAGGGGTTGTTGTATGTGTCTGCTTGCTGCATATGTTGTCATGTCCTGTTCATCAAAATGATTGTTCCTACTACATCTAACTGAGAGTTCCTGATTTAATTAATTGATCTATTTTTTAAATTATCATCATGGACTTCATTTATCAGTGCATTGTTGTGCACTAATTGTGACAGTTTTTGTCATCAGTTGCATAGTTTGTAAAAGATTTGTGGTGCTTGAAGTATTTATCTTTCAGTAATTTCAGTTGTTGACCTGTGCTTCAGTCCTGTTTTATTTCCATATCTTCCGCTTGACTTGTCAATGTGCACAACTTACCCTTACATGACAAGTGAATTTGCTCAATTTAATACTTCTCAAGCTGATTGCACTCTTAACAGTCTGGTTTTACAATCTTCTGCTCTTTATTGCAATGTCTGAGTGGATACAGATTGGAATTTGAACATTTGGTAAATCTAGTTGTATGACGTGTATACATTTAGACTGTAGTGTGTGGTCAGCTGTAGTTTTCACGGATGACTATTGTTGGTAGAAACGCGTGAATTATAAAGAAGCACATTATTTATTTGATCTGTCATTCTGTGGGAAGAACTGGTAAATATGCATTTTCCAACATGCCAAAGGTGAAACTGTTTCTTATTAGTGTTCATTAGAGGTAGAATAAGACTTGTTCTTAATGTAGCCTACAGGTACCGAAACCTGTCTTTTCCACATGACTTGGGTAACTTTTTTCTTTGCCTGTCAAGGAAAAGATTGTTCACTTTTTTCAGAGAAAAGAACAATCCATTTATTGATTTAGAGATTTTTCAACTTTTGTAGCTTCAGTTCAGTAATTTTTGTGCTTCCTAAAAAAACATGGAAAGTATCCAGGGAGTTGCAGGTCCTAGTGAGACAGGATTTATAATAAACAGTAATATTGTGTTCTCCAGGTAAAAGAACATCAGCATGAAGAGATCCAGAATGTACGCAAGCACATACATTCTTGTTTCACCAGCGTCAGCTGCTTTCTTCTTCCACACCCTGGACTCAAGGTGGCAACTAGTCCTCAGTTTGATGGCCGCCTCAAAGGTTTGTTATCTTGTTGCTTTTGGCAAATCTCTGTCATGTCTTTTCTCACAGGAAGCATTCAGTGGATTATTCATTCTGAATTACATTTAGGTATTTCAAAATTCTATTACATACACTCATTACGCAGCATCATGTTGTCTTTCAGCTGACACATTCATTTGATAATAATGGACCAGGGAAATATTCGTCATACTTTTGACAAGAGATGCATTGGATCACAAATTAGTTTGCCTAAGGTATCCTGCTCACTTCTCAGCGTTCTCCCTAGCCCCTTTAATTTGGGTGCACCACCTGGCAGTTTTAAATAACCTAATTTTGGGTCGGTACTGAAAATTCACAATAAAAGTATCCTCACTCGCCTGCACCTTTTTCCCATCCAGCTTAAAAAAAATTCTGGGGAGAATACTGCCACTATTCTAATTACTGGGTTTTTAAAATAATAATAAATAAATAATATATAATTCAGAGTAAAACTAGAGCAGTGGTCGCCAACCCTTTCGGACCACTAAGCCGTGTGTCAGTCAAAAGGGAAGAAACTTCCCCTAGAGTGATGTCATAATGCCAGAACCCGCCCACTCTCCCAAAGCAAGTCTGAGCCTGCAATGGGAGAGTGGGCAGGTTGTGTTCAGAGACACAATCCACCCACTTCCCTGAGCCTGCTATTCGTATGGGAGACGTGGTACTTGGCTCTGGCCAATACGTCCTGCACCCCCCCCCCCCCCCCAAGATTTTTTTTTAACACCCAGTAGTAAGTGGGAGGAGGTATTCTTACCTCCTGGTTTGGTGACAACTTTAAAATTATGGACTGTTTAAAATGATCCTATCAGTGGTCACCAGGACAATTAGATGGGTGAATCCCCAACCCTTCCCTGCACTATCCAAAATATTTTCTTTTCTTTATTTATCTATTACTTTCGTCATAGACATCGCTCCTGAGTTTACAGAACAGTTGAGTGCCTTGGTGCCACTTGTCCTTGAACCTAGAAGCCTTATGGAGAAAGAGATAAATGGTGCAAAAGTGACCTGCCGAGGCCTGCTTGAATACTTTAAGGTAAAGTTCTCTAATATCTTGGTCATATTAAAATAGCTATAGTGGCAGTTTACCTCACTGCACTGTTGGTGATGTGTGAACCTTATTAAATATGCTCTTGTATACAATCAATGTGATTTTATTGTTGCTTTGCACAAAGGTTTTATTACTTTGGCAAATTAAATCAAATGTTGTTTGACTAGTCCAATTGCTTACCAAAACTTTTGTTTTTGTAGGCTTACATAAAAATATACCAAGGCGAAGATTTACCTCATCCCAAATCTATGTTACAGGTATGTAGGCTTTGATGTGCCTTTCTCAACAACATTCCTTTATGATTTATTTTAAATGAATGTTTTCAATTATTTTTCAGGCAACTGCTGAGGCCAATAACCTGGCAGCTGTGGCTTCTGCCAAAGACTTGTACAATAGCAGCATGGAGAAAGTGAGTGGATGTGTGTTCCCTTACAGTTGTCATCAGACATGATCATATCTTGTGTATGTCTAGTCATAATCTTACCCTCTTTTAACTCTCTTTCAGCTCCTTTATTTTATGGCCACAGTGTCTTACTTATGTTTTCTGATATTTCTTTTGCAAGTATTCACTATTTAAGGTTTTGGTTAGACAGGACACAGCTTCTTGGGTATCTTTTCAGGTCCAGGAACTATGCTTATCAGGAGGAGCATGTGCACATCTGCTCTAAATTTTAAAGGATTCTCATTTTATCTATTGAAATAAGGGCCTGTTGACACCTTGCTGTGTAACAACTGTTAAAGGTTTGAGGATGATTTTTGATTAATTACATACAGCATAACAAATTGTAACTTTGTTTTCCTTTTCTGAAGTTTGGATGTTGCCTTTTAAAAAATGTTCTACATTCATAAAAAAAAACTGTAAAGGAGCCTAATGCCAGTATTCCTATTAGCATTATAATCTGAAAGGATTTTAGTGACTTCCACAGACTGGCACGTTAAAGAAGAACCCAGCGATCTCAGAGCTAAAGAAGGACCCCCCCCCCCCTTCATGGAAAAATCTTGCCAGAAAGGGTTACTCCTTTTTCATGAAAAACACATTTTAAATGAATAGAGTCAGACTTATTGTGGAATACCTTTTAACTAATACAGTGGCTAACAAATTTGAACTTGGCTAACAAATGTATTAGTGGATGTGCTGACTAACATAGCAGTCACGTTGAGCTGAATTTTCGCACCAATCATCTATGAGAAATCACGTTTCACCTAATGCATGTGATTCCTAAACAAATTGTCTTAGTTAGCCGAGGTATCGCTGTATTACATTTTTTTAAATCAATTTACAGTCATAATAACAAAACATTTTAATTGGTTGGATTTGGCTATGTTGCATTATACTAGTTGCATTATACTATTTATGCTTTCCTGTGGTTTTTTGTTATAGATTTGTGGTGGTGAAAAGCCATATGTGTCACCAGATGTCTTGCGAGATAGAGATGCTGCCTGCAGAGATGAGGCCTTGTCTCAGTTTGACCGCGCCAAGAAGATGGGAGGAGTGGAGTTCAGCCAGCAATACAGAGAAGAGTTAGAGAAGGACCTTGATGAGATGTATTCTTCTTTCTGCAAGCACAACGAAAGCAAGAATATCTTCACAGCATTCCGTACTCCAGCTGTACTGCTAGCCCTGGTGGCTGCATTATACATGGCTTCTGGTATCACAGGATTTGTGGGTTTAGATGTTGTGGCACAACTATTTAACTGTGCAACGGGACTACTGTTAATCGCACTTCTTACATGGGGCTACATCAAATACTCTGGACAGTACAGAGACCTTGGCAAAGTTATTGATTCCAGTGCAGATTATGTTCTTGAGCAGGTAACAAAATATGACTTTTGTGTTGTTTTGCAGCATTATAGAAAATAATTATGTATCAATGTTCAGGTAGTTCTGAGTGAAGTTGCTTAGTATCTCTGTGGTCCAATTTATGTGTTGAGAGAGAAAGAAGAGTTTAAAGGTGGGTTTTGCAATTGGTTGAAAGGATTGAGTCTAATGGGACTAAAAGTATTTCCAGATTGTAGGGAAAGCCCCAGAGAAATTTTTGAGCCATGCATGGGAAGACGTTGAGTAAAAAACCATTGGCGAGGTATTGGAGGAGCAAGAAAGTTAGGAGTTAGGAATAATATTTTGACTTTTTTGTAACACGATCAGTAGTCTTTAGATTCTGACCTCTTTCTGTCAATGTGCTTTTACTTTCACTACAGGCTACAAACCGCTTAGGTAACTCCACCCGTCGTGCAACAGAATCTGCCATTGGCGCACCACCTGAGAGGAAAAAGCAGAAGTAGTGGAAGAATGACACACCTTTCCTGCCTCCAGCACAAGCCACCATTTTAAACCACAGCTTTTCCAGATATGTCACCTATTTGTGCACAATATTAGACTTTGCTCTTCAAATCAAGACCGCACCAACAGATCTTTTCATACATTTCCATTGTCATATAAAGTAGACCAATTGCATCTTGTCATTGGCACAGCAAGCAAAGATGTCTGTTACATGCTCAGCACTTTAAATCTACAGCAACTCTACTAGCTTTTTTGCCTTCACATCAAAACAAAAGTATTTTTATAGGGAGAGTCAAAGCAAATAGTAGATGTCTTTTTTTTATTTTAAAAGTTTGTATTATGAGGGATTTACCTCTTAAATTTGTCTATTACATCCGTGCAAATTTGTAAGCGAGAAGTGAACCTGGGCCTGCGGTGTTACTTTTGTACTTTAGAGCAGAACTATAGTTTATGTATCTCCTGCTACCCTGTATTTTCCATTACCTTAAAGCGAAGGGTTACATAGCACCTCAGTATGGGATCTTTTAGTGGTTCTGCAACCGAAGTAAGCTGAGCTATTATGGGTAAGCCTAATTAAAAAATTAAAGTAAAGCCTAATTCCAGGCTAGCAAAAAAACAAATTATATCTGGCTATTTCTTTGTCCACCCCTGTATATGCACAATATATTGCTTGCTTAGTGTTAGTGAGCTCAGTTTGAGACAAATATTTAACATGTTACAAATTCCTTCCACAATCACCCCCCAAGTTTTTGGTAATGATAATCTGTTCCCTAAACTGTTTCTCTCCTCCATTTGTGCCGTTAACAGCATCATGTATAGTGCAGGAACAGTCTGATCCTGCATCATACATACATCCAGGACCTACATTCCACAGTGAGATCCAATAGGAGCACCAACTGCTGTAAAACTGTAGAATTAGGAAAGTAATACTTTGTATAATATTCCCTTTATTAGGAGGAACATTATGATGTTCAATGTAGGTGTGTTTAATAATGACTATAATTCTGTTTTATATTTGTAGGATAAAGGTTTATACTATATGGTTTCTACATCTGTTCTAACAACCTTTTGAGTATGAAATTATATCTATATAAAAATGTTTAAAATTTAGTATTTCTAGGTATAGAATTTTAATATTCTTGGTTAACTTCTATGCATTCCGGGGTACATTTTTCTGTAGACCTGAAGAGGGGCCTTAGTGAACGCATAGGTTGTGCCTTATTGCTTGCCTTTTTTATGGGGTCCTATAACGTAATACTCTCCTTTCTCTGAGTTTGTATGAAAGAAATGTATCTGCTTCTAATCTTTGTCATGGACACATGGAACATTTTGCTGCTTTATGTGGAAGCAGAAAAGGAAATTAAAATAATTAGTTAAAACGTTAAAAGTGACACTTTTCTCCACAGTGTTTGAAACTGCCACCAAGGAATGGGCACCACAAAGCTACATGTTAACCTCACATGTCCAGAAACCGCTCTTCCTCTATACTCCATTACTGGGGGGAAAAGCTGAAGCTTTTACAGAAAACATTCCTGTATTGAGCACAGAAGATGGTTTTCTAGAGAAGAAATGTAATAGCAGTCATCTGATCTTGAACATGTAGTCATTATGGAGGACAGGTCCACTTCAGTAATGATTAGCATAAAGCCTAATACACTATAGATATGGCATTATGTGTAAAATGCACAGTTTACTACAATTGAAATTTTCATTATCTATTCTATATGGAGGTAAAGGCTTTATATATCTTGAATCCTGTTCTAAAAATGTATAGCCTCTCTGGAGTACCATGGTCAGTAGCTTCCTGTAAAAAACCTAGACAACTGGTTGTCATTTTGATGCTTTTGTTGTTTGAGCCTCTGAAGTTGATGACTAATTCCTATTCTATCTGAAACGATATAGCCGAAATTATATATCTGGAAAATTTTTTTATTGATGTGTCCCCATTGAGGAGATTTTACCTTTATATTTGTCCCAGTGACCACTGTCACTAATAGAATATGGAGGGAAATAAAAAGGGACAAATATCCTGGTGAGAACTGTCTAAGATGGAAATTCCCCTTACATTGGAGATATTTCCTAAAATTTTCTGTTGTGTCTTCAGGATAGAAAGTGAAATGAAAGTGGGGGCAAATACATGAAAAATAATCAACCTGAAAGAGGTTTTTAATCCTTTCATATTCCTGATGGTTGTCTGCAGCAAGCAAAAAAAAAAAGTGAATTAATTCTATAAAAATGAAAGAAATAAAATGATTGGTTGTTTTTGAAAAACTGATACATTGAGATATATTAAAAAAAAAGGCCAATAATAATCCACCAAACATTGTATCTTTTGTGATGTAAAAAAAATACAGGGATTAATTCACCTGCAGTGAATAATTTATGGATGTCACATTTACTGCTTTATAAATATGCAGCTTTTCATTGATATCCTATGTCATTTTGATTAAACAAACCCTACATTTTTTGTCTGCATCCTAGTTTACCATGACCATTTCATTGAGTCCTCAAGTTTATGCAAATACATATTTACATATATGATTTCCTGCACTATATACATGCATATACAACCAACACGTGCAATCACCAGCCTTGTGAATAACTTGGAAAGCTATGTGCACAATCAAGTTTGTTTTTGTGTTTAAAATATGTGCCTTCTACATGTATGTACACATGTATATGTATATATGTATACATTTATCTAAAAATATATATACTAAATATTCGTTTATAAATTAATGAAATGCCCTTCAGCTGTATCCCAAAGCACAAACGTTCATTAAGTCATGATCTGGACCAAGAAAATGTTTATGCTGCTGCTTATGTTTCTGTCCTGATTTTTTTTTTTTTTTTTTTTTTTAAATAAATAAATGCAACTGTAACACTATTCTAAACTGTCCCTTTCAGCATTTTTTTTTGAGTTCTGCTTTATGAAAAAGCAATCTGCTTCTTGGCATGACGGATGATCAATACAAAGTTTTTTTTACACATTACAATATGGTTGCTTTTTCATTTATCAAGTTAAACAATTTTTAAGACGTACCAAATCAATACGTTTCGTGTGTATCCAATCACAGAGGAGTTTGTCCTGCATCAATGTGGGTAGCATTGTAAAATTAGATCCGTCAGCTCTGCCAACATGCTATAATTGCTAATCTACAGTCAAGAAGTCAAATACACAAATAAAATAAACACATGTGAAATGTCCAAGGTATGTAGTTCTGTTTTTGTTATCTTTAAATCTTAAACAGGCAGCATAGCAAAGTCCTGAACCACCCCTGAAGTAATAGTACACAGATTTGAAAGTAAAGGCTCAGAATCACATAAATAAGGTAATTTCTGTTTCTTCTCTGCATTGTCACTCACTGTTTAAACCTGGCTAGCACTGTAAGGTATGCTGATTTGAGTTACCATTCACTCTCCCATTCACTATGCAGGGGTGTTACAACAGGATGATAAAAAACAATTTCAGCTACGGGTACTAGTTTGCATTTAAAGTATATTTAGTGGTTCTTTAGTTCATACATACTTTTTATATATAAAAGGATATAAGCAATGGTTACATCCAATGTAAACCACATGCCAAAAAGATAACTAAATCCAGATATATTTTTAGATACAAACATCTTTGATAATATTTGAAGTTTCATGTAAAGTCCCATTGTTCTTACCTCATGGTTTTTATTAATTGTTTTATTATTATGTACTTTTATGACCTAAAAAAGACTTGGGAGAAGATTGGCGAATTGGGTAGTTCTCGCTTACCAAACATTTAGGTGAGAACGACCTTGGAATTCGCCATGAGTTTGTGTTCTCGCCAAACAAGGGGAAATGCAGGAGGCGGGAATGCCCACTATTTCCGACGAGAATGGCGTGGCTGGGAGCGAATCATTTGCTCCCAGGATGCACAGCAAGCCCCAGCAGCACCAATCAGCATAGATCCCAGAAAAGGTATATATACAGGGAAGGGGGGAGGGGTTAGTCACTCCCATCTTGTGTTCTGTGTGAGGGAGAGAAGCAGGGAGAGAAGTGCATTGTGACGGAAAGGTTAGGAGCCTTTTATTATTATTATTAATATAAAACAGGATTTATATAGCGCCAACATATTACGCAGCGCTGTACATTAAATAGGGATTGCAAATTACAGACTAATACAGACAGTGATAGAGGAGAAGAGGACCCTGCCCTGAAGAGCTTACAATTTAGTAGGTGGGGGAATTTCACACACAATAGGATGGGAGATATGTAGTGGTGGGAAGTGGTGGTTTCAAATGACAGAAGAAGCGGATTTTGGAGATGTTGCGTAGGTGAAAGTGACAGGACCTGGAAATGTTCTGAATATGGGGGGTAAACGAGAGGGCCGAGTCAAAGGTGACACCAAGACAACGTGCCTGAGGGGAGGACCGAATAACAGTGTTGTTAACAGTTAGATATATGTCAGGCCTTCTGTATATCTAGAAATATAGAGATTGTACAGTTTTTCTCTGCTACCTCTTGCTACTTATCTAAAAAGGCAAAAACATTTTTGTACTACTCTACAAAAAGATATTTCAGTCTGATACCTCTTGCAATCTATCACAAAAGCCACTGTGCATTGTGACAGTGTGAGATTAGGAAACAGCACTCACTGTTCAATATTTGTAATTAAATATAGGACTGTCGTTCTGCATTTCAGCCACAAGATGCCGCTGTTTCTTAACGCAGCTAAACAGGTTGCCAGTGTGGTTGTTCTGAGAAAGAGGAGGAGAGGAAGCAGGAAGCAGGAGAGCAGACATCTTGAGAAGACTGTGTGTGAATCCGCTCGCATCCAAGTGTCAGCGCGTCCTAGAGTCTCAGGAGCTGTGGCTGAGTGAGGCTGACCACCGTCCAAGGCAGATCCTGTCCAGAGGAAAAGGATTGTTTTCCAGAAAGGCTGAAAGGAGCTGAGGAATGGAGTGCTGTCTGTCTTGCAGGACCTCATGTTTGCTGAAGAGACTTGTTGCTGTTGTTCAGTTTAAAGACATCATTGGATCGAGAACAAGACCCGGGTCAGTAAAATCGTGCATGTACCGCAATATAGGATTGGCGCCTGAAATACCAGAGACTGAGATTAGACCTGCAGTAGCTAGTAAGTTAGGGTCTATGTGTGTGGCAGGTCATGAGAACCAATTTTGAAGGAGAGAGCTGTGCTGTGCTGTGCTCTGGGCTGAGTGTATGTAATGTAATTTTCTTTGTCTTTATATTTGGAATTTTGTTCATTGTTATGTTACTCAGTAAAGTACGTTCTGTTTTACATAAACTGGTGTCTGTGTTGCCTTTCCTGTTTGTGACTTCGCTGTATCCTAGAAAGCCCCCGGTACACGGCTTACAACAGGGCAGGTTAGGAACCTTCTGTATATCTAGAAATATACAAATTGTGCAGTTTTTCTTGCTGCTTATCCATAAAGGCAAAAACATTTCTGTGCTACTCTACAAGAAGAGATATTTCAGTCTGATACTTCTTGCTAGCTATCCACAAAGTCAGAAAAATTTCTGTCTTTCTCTCAAAAAAAGACAGCTTTTACTGTGATAGTACTTGCTATATATCCACAAAGCCAGACACATTTCCGTATTTCTTTCAAAAAAATACAGTTATTTACCCTCATTATGGTGACTTCCGGGGGCGGAGCTTGAAGAGCAGCTGCTTTTTACCACGGCTTCCTGAGCTCGGCTTGTTTACATCCACCGGCATCCCGCTGATCTATCTGAAAGGTGGGGGCTAGTGCAGGAAGCAAACTAGCTGCCCGCTCTACCCGAGCGGCTCTCAAGATGCACAAATATCCCGGAGTCGACACTGGATGTTTTGGCCACGTTGTTGACGGCGGCCATATCAGGTCTACAAACATACACGCTGCTCAGCTCTGCATAAAGGCGCTTTTTTTATCCTGTAACTTGGGATTTGTGAATAGCTGTTTGTCTTTTAGCTTCTTTTTTTCTATCTGCTGCAAGTACTTGGATGTCATTTAAAAAAAATACATCTTTTTCTCTGAAGATTTGTGCATTTTTTGCTGATCTTCATTTTGTTGAGAACATTTCAAGGAGATTTTTATCTATTGTTTCTTTTTTATAAAAGTTATAACATCTTATACAGAGGTCCTTTTTTCCTCTTTACCCATTTTATGGTTAAAGTATTGGTCTGCAACTACATGAGACTTGTATCTGTATATTCTCTTTTTTGAAGTCTTTAGAGTATTACTCCAACTATTGCAACATGGATAAATTTGTTGGGAAACAGTTCTCTTCAACACGCGAGAACACTAATAGGCAAAAACTTAAACCCCCATTAGAAGCTGGTTCTCCTACTCCCTCTTCTTCTTCCTCTATGTCTCAGCACCAGTCTTTCATGGAATATGCAGAGGGGGAAAAATCAGAGTCTGACCCAATGCTTAGGTCACCTGATCACTCAGAAATTTGCTTTTGAAGTATCTAAAATCTTGTTGCCCTAGTTTGATAATAAATTTGAGGGTTTGCAAAAATCCACTGAATCAGCACTAGCTAATATATATATATATATATATATATATATATATATATATATAATATGTATATATACTAATTTCCCATTTTTTTTTTTTTTATTAGCAACCAAAAAAAAACAAACATTTACATAATTCAAACTGGTAAATACAAAAGACATTGGCAAACATAAAACATGAGGGAGCTTACAGTTTTGTAGAAATATTCATATCTAATAACTTTTATACGCACACAATAAAACTCCCATTGGAACAGTAAGTGATCTTCTATCAGGTTTCATTGATTACTGATTTTATATTTAGAAATAGAAAAAAAAGAGAGGGGGTAAAGGGGAGAAAGAGAAGAATATAAAAAAGGGGGGGAGGGGCTGGCAAGGACAGAAAAGGAAAAGGGGGTGGGAGAGAGGGGGGGCGGGGGTGGGGCTTGATAGTGGAGGTGCCATAGTGTCACGGTAGAGGGCGGAGCAGCCGCAAATAATCTGCAGTGGCCTTGAATTCGTCTCAATAGTACCAGGTACGTATTGGTCTGCGTGTAGAGCGGTCACCTGTACTCATAAGCTCCTCCATATATTGAATATCGTTTACCCTGGTCAACCATTGTTGCACAGTGGGCGGAGCAGTTTGTCTCCACAGCGGTGGGATGCAGGCCTTAGCCGCATTTAACAGATGGCGCAGCAGCGACCTTTTATAACATTTCCTCGACATTGCCGATATATGAAGCAGAGCAAGCTCCGGTTTATCCCGTATCCACACCTCCGTCAGCTTTTGCACAATATCAGCAACAGCCGTCCAGAATGAAGTTAGACTAGGGCAGGTCCAAAACACGTGTAACAGCGTACCGGTGTGTTGTCCACAACGCCAACACTCTGAGCTAGTGTGTGGGAAAATTTTCGCCAGCCGATCAGGGGTTCTATACCACCTGGTAAGCACCTTGTAGTTAGTTTCTTCATAACGATTACTGATAGAGGCTTTGTGCCCGTAATAACATACACTCCATTTGATCTTTGGTAAATTTAACACCAAGATCTCTCTCCCATTTAGTAACAAAATATGGCACTGAAGGGTCTTGGACTGTCAGTTGCATTTTATACGTATGAGAAAGCACTCCTCTCAAGGGATCGCCACTTACACATATACTCTCCAGCGGGCCAAGAGGGCGGCCAAAATCTTGAGCCGGCGGCAGTGACTTTATAAAATGGTGAAAATGGATTTTTCTCCAGATACCCAGACTCGGAAGAGAATAGTCTACGTGGAGCTGGTCCTTAGTGGACCAGAGGGAATGAGTGTAAGAAATGAATAGCCTGATAAACACCGCTCTCAATCCAGATTTTATATACTGGGTCTCTCCTGCTAGTCGGAAATTTGGGGTGACCTAGAATAGGGGACATAGGAGAGGGGAACACAATAATTCCTTCTGCGCGGAAATATCTCGCCACCACTCTAAGCGTCTCACCTATCAGGGGGTGTCGGCGTAGGGCAACCGTGTCCTCAACCGGGGACCATGCCGCAATACTTAGCAATATAGGAGACGTCCTCTAATGTCACCCATCCCTTAAAGTTGGCGTGTCTGCACCAGTCTACCAATCGGGTCAGATGAACTGCCCTGTGGTATAGTATTGGGTCAGGGAATCAATTTCTTACAACTCCTCTGATGAAGGCTTTGAATCTTGCACCTAGTTCTCTACGGAATATTGAAAGAGCTCATCAGATAGGCCCTGAGCGCCATTCTATGACCCAACGTCCACGACCTGTAATAGCTAAATATTTTCATTGGATTGATAAGGAAACAGTCCTGGGAGCCTATGGAAAGATCTGGCATTTCCATGTGAAGGGTAACAAGATTCTGATGTTCCAGGACTACTCCGTTGCTGTAACACAAAAACGAAAAACTTTTGTCCAGTTTGTAAGCGATTGGTGGATACGGGCATCCGTTTTTCTCTTTTGTACCCTGCCAAACTAAAAGTTCTTTGGCAAGGGGAGGCTAAGTTATTTGATGACCCAGCTGATGTAGTTGAAATGTTTAAATTGTTTACCTCATCTTCTGAAGGAAGTTAATTGATTAAATAGAGATTTCTTTACACAAGTGTCTTATAGAAAAAAGAAAAAAAAATGAGAAGAGAAAAAGAAATGCAACTGTTTATTGTCTCTTGCAATGCACTTTTTTTGTTTGTTTGTTTGTTATATGATTTTTTGCAAATGCAGTGCCCCTCTGTCGGGATACGCCGACAGCAGGTGTTTGTTGGTCATAAAAGAAAAAGAGAATTGTAAAGGCTATTTATTATTCACAGGCAATGTATTTTTCCTTTTCCTTTCCTGAAAGCAATATATACCTGGAGTGCTGTTTGTGATAAGATTTGTCTTTCAAAATTTTCACTATATGTCTTTTAAATTGCATTGAATGGATTAAGGGCCACTGGTTGGGATGGCCATGGTCAATATTTGGGATATCTTTTTCTGCTGGTTGTTCTGCATTTTTAAATTTGTATGACATCTAGGGTGTATGATGTTTTATTACCATCTAAAAAAGAAAAGTCCCTTTTAAAGTTCATTTCTTGGAATGTAGCAGGCTTGAATAGCCCTCAAAAATGTAAAAGGGTGTTAGTACATTTTAAAAAGCAATCTCCAGATGTAGTGTTTTTGCAGGAGACACATTGGAAGGAGGGTCAGGCTCCATTGTTTAGAGCCCCATGGATAGGTGAATTTATCTACACGGTTTTTAAAACCAAAACGAGAGGTGTGGCTCTCATGTTTAATAAAAACCTGCCTTATAAATTATCTCTACAGAATTAGACCCTGCTAGTATTTATTTGTAATAGTGGAGACTGCGGGTGCCAGGTATACTTTTGGCTCCATATATGCTCCCAACAATAATTCTTAAACATTCTTTATTAATCTCCTTAGGGTAATTTTAACTAGTTCTTATCAAAATTTAATTTTGGCCAGGGATTTTAATACAGTTATTGATCCATTACTGGATAGATCAAGGCAAACCAATATTGGACCATATCCATCTACTTCTGAATTAAAGCATTTATTGTTTCAAACCCCTGGTAGATGTGTGGCATCTTTTACATTCAACAGAGAGAGACTATACTTGTTATTCTAAAGCTCATTCTACATTTTCTAGAATTGACTTGCTTTTGGCAATAGAAGGCTTACTTTCAAAAATTAATAAGGTCTCTCTCTCTCTCTTGGATCATGCTCCTCTGATCTTTCAAATGCAGTTAGAACAATCTTTTGGGAAAACATGTTTGTGACGTTTTCCAACTTATTTATCAAAGTCTTCCTCTTTTAGGGCTTATCTTCAATCCTATTGGGCTGCGGGACTTGATGATAATTTACAACATTGGGTAACCCCAATTTTTTGTGGCGTACTATCAAAGCTGTTATGAGAGGATATAGTATGTCTTATGTAGCAAAACGTAACCTTGAGCTAACCTTTTGGGCCTTAAACGCTATATTCTGAGATTAAAAGATCCATTTTCCAATATTTTTCCACATCTCATCAAGATGTTTTAAAGGCCTTTGAAAGTTTTGATAAAAAAATAATATACTGCTCAAGATTCTTAACCCCAGTTATTGCAAACTTTATTGGAAAAGGCTAACTTATCCTTCGCATAATTAACACGCCAGGTCCGTATGGTTTTTCTGCAGAATATTATAAAGTTTTAGCTCTGGCAATAACTCCTTTATTTGCAGAATTGTATAATGAAATATTGACCCACCAGGTTCCTTTTCCAGGTTTTAATGAAGCTTATACTACGTTGATTCCAAAACCAGGCAAAGATCCTGATCAATTAGCTTCCTATAGACCAATTTCTTGAATTGTGATTATAAAATGTTGGCTAAACTAATGGCAAACAGAATGCAGATTTTTTTGCCTACCATATTAACTAATCATCAGTTGGGTTTGGTTCGTAATAAACACTCAACCATTGGTATTCGAGCAGCTATTGCAGCTACTGTACAGTCTTCTAGGACCCAGAACTCTAAAACTATGTAACTAAGTTTTCATGCCGAAAAAGCTTTTGATAAAATAGAATGGCCTTTGCCTAATGCTGTATTGTCTAATAGTTTGGACAGATGTTTTACTTCCTATATTCAATATATAAATAATAATAATTCTTCTAAATTGATTAACCACCCGGGTGGTTAGCCCAACCTTGGTTCGGGGTAAGTAAACTTGCTACAATCGTTTACCCTGAACCAAGGTCGGGGTAGCTAAAAGTATAAACGTGCGTTACAGTGCAATCCAATTGTCATACAACATTGTAACATATTTCTGTAAGTTACAGGTCTACAATTAAAAAAAAAATGAAATAGAAACAGTGTACAGAAATCTAGACATCAGTGAAATGCCCAGGTGGTTAATATTGGAGATTTGTCGACACCCATAACACTCTTTAGAGGTACTAGAGAAGGATGTCCTCTCTCTCCAATCTTATTTAACTTCGCATTCTTCGGCTCTTAGAGGATTTATCTGAGTTTAAAGGTATGTCAGTGGGATCATCTACTCTTAAAATCACTGCCTTTGCTGATGATTTGTTGTTATATATTTCCAATCTGCGATATAGTTTAGCAACTATCTTGAATCTAATTACTCAATATGGGGCTGTTTCAGGTTATTCTATTACCTTTGATAAATCCAAGGCGTTATACCTTTTAGGGTTTGTTAGACCTGTATGGAGTAAAGACTATCTTTTTATCTGATGTAGGGAGAAAATACAATATCTAGGAGTACAAACTACTGAAAACCCCTATAAACTGTATTCTCAGAATTTAAAGTTTATTTTTCGAGCCTTTTCCGAACTAATGCGTAACTGGTCTAAGCTTATGCTCTCATATCTGGGAAGGATAAGTTTAATAAAAACGATTCTTTTTCCACGTTTTTTTATATTCTCTAATCTTTACTTACAGTAATTAAAAAATCGGATGAGGAATGGAGGAGTACATTTTCCGAATATAGAATTATATAATGCCACTTCCATTTTGAGATATATTAGGGATTGGATACATGATAGTAACGTGTATGGTGATTCTACATGAGATCAACAATTTGTACCTCATATTAATTTAAAGTATGTACTACATATGCATAAAGAATTATTACCTGACGAAGTAATATAAAAATCCGAAACTGTTTTCTTGTTGGATATTATGGCACAGGATTAGGGGTAAACATCTTTTGAATAGTCATTCCTCTCTCTTTCTACCATACTGGGGTAATTTAGATCTTCCACATTTAACTCATCTTTCTTTATTACAGAAGTGGCCAACTTTTCATGCCTTGACTGTTAGCTGGTAGATAGAAATGTGCAACAACCTCGAAACAGTGGTAACTTAATATCCTTTTTTGAGAACAGCAGTATATGTCTTCCTGCAACTACAGTCATTTACTTTAGGAGGATTGAAATCTCTCTCGGTAAGGGACTGGAAAAACCCCTTGGATACCCTATTGTTTGAAGGGAATCCTTTTACAAAAGCGATAACAGAAAATATTAAAATCATTAAAATAAATTTGGATTACTCTAATAGGAAAACTGGTTTGACTGAACATTTTCCTAACAAAACAACAGATGATATTTTATTAGCATTGATCATGGCATGGTCGGTACTCCCTTCAGCAATGTATAGGGAAATGACACTTAAAATCTATCACGGAGTATATATCTCCCTGCAAAGAGCCTATCTGATGGGCTACACTCCAACTTCTAATTGTCCTAAGTGTTCGCAAGATCAAGCAGGTTTATACTATGCTTTTTGGAATTGTCAAAAAATAAAGAGATTCTGGCAGGAGGTGGCACATTTTATTATTTTTATCTGATTAATTATGTTCCTCTAACTCCAGAATGGGTGGCCTATAGAAGACTATATTGCATAAATGGCTAGACCCAAACCCTCCAACTTTGGGGCTTTTTAAAGAAAATTTGGGTTATATCTTTCAAATGGCTTGGATTGAGGCATCCTTGGATAAGAAATCAAAGGTAGCAAAGTTTTTTGAAATTTGGGAGTCTTATTTAGACACCCAATCTTTTTCAATCAAGAGACAGCGGAAATGGGGAAAAAGGATAGATGTTAGATAAAACTATCTAAAAAAAAAATCTTGACATTAATAATGATTATATAATGAATAATATTGTTTATATTTTCACTATACATTGAGTGATTGGAATAGAAAGGTTTCTTCTAATAATGAATGTAATTAATGAGATAATTGGGATATATTGTATATCTAAATCTTGGGCTATCATGTCATTGGGCTCAGTAAAATTCTTTTGTCCTAATGTTTTTTCACACCATTTTATTATCTAAATTTACCTCAATGAAAGTTTTACTATCTAAATTTACCTAAATGAAAGTTGCCATATATTGGCACTAGGTATATAAGAAATAAATAAATATTATGCATAAATGTAATTGTATTTGTATTAAGAAGTTATATGTATATTTGCCTATTATGGTCTGATGATGTTTGTATATATATTTATTACTCTGAATTCTCAAAAAAATTAAAATTAAAAAAAAAATACAGATATTTAATTCTGATAGCACTTGGTATATATCCAAAAGGCCAGAAAAATGTCTATTTTTCTCCAAAAATACAGATTTTTAACTGTGATAGTATTTGCTATATATCCACAAAGCCAGTAAAATTTTTCTGTATTTCTCCTAAAAAAGTACAGATATTTAAATCTGATAGCACTTGCTATATATCCACAAAGCCAGTAAAATTTTTCTGTATTTCTCCTAAAAAAGTACAGATATTTAAATCTGATAGCACTTGCTATATATCCACAAAGCCAGAAAAATGTCTGTATTTCTGTCAAAAAATATAGATATTTCAGTGTTTGATACCTGTTCCTGTTTACCAAAGATGACCGTTTGGTACAGTTACATTTCTGGCCTTCTGTGAAATAAATACAGATATTTCAGTGTTTGATACCTGTTCCTATTGACCAAAGAAACCGTTTGGGACAGGTGCTTTTTTGCCCGAATAAGTAAAAGAAAAGTGGTAGATGCAGGGGAAGGCATTGGGCGACCTGCCGCATCTGGCAGGGGGCATGCTCCCCGGGAGTCTGCCACTGTAGGAGAGCAGCAGAAGCAGCAAACTGTTGGAGGCAGCAGCACAAGTTGTCAAACAGGTCTGAGATGTGTGCGGAGCCATACAGCCACGTCATGTGGAGAGTATAGTGGACTGGGCCTTAGGGGCCTCAAGTGCAGCAGGCTTTTCTTCTTGTATGCCTGGCCTGAATGGAACAGAGACAACCACTGCTGACAATCTTCCTCAGATAGCTTGAACTCACCAAACACCTTGAATCCATGAGTCTTTATTGTTGCATGTACAGATGAACAAGTTTTCACAGTTGTACAGGTATTGCAGATGTACAGCTATTTGCAGATGTACAGGTATTTGCAGGTCAAAAGGAATATTCCTTTCCTAGCCTCAGCACATGTTACTAGCAACAGTCATGAAGAATCTTACAATGAAAAAAGAAGTAAATTACCTCATAAAAAGAGATGAGGCATACGGCAAAAAAAGTACAATAAAACATAGACCATAAAATGGCAGTAGAACAATACAATAAACATAAAGCATAGCTATTACACAAATCCACAGAAATATTACTGCTGGAGGCAGCACAGCTACACTGTCCATGTGAAGGGAAGCCTCAGCCTCTCCACATTCATCAATAGTGGAGCCTCTACAGTCCTAACCTCTTTATATTAACCAATGTCTCCAATAGCTACTGCCCCTACACTGTCCACGTGAGGGAAAGCCTCAGCCTCTTCACATTCATCAATAGTTGGAGCCTCTACAGTCTTAACCTCTTCATATTCACCAATTTTCCCAAAAGCTACGGCCCCTACACTGTCCATGTGAGGGGAAGCCTCAGTCTCTTCACATTTACCAGTAGTTGGAGCCTCTACAGTCTTAACGTCTTCATACTCCCACTTTTCCTTCACCTCTCATGTCTAAAATCAAGTTCAACAGGGTCTTCTTTCACCAATGATTACGCCAAGCCTGTTGCCTTGGCTGTGGTTTCGCTAGATAGTAAGTAGGGACAGTGGAAATCTCGTTCATCCATTCATGCGCGTAACTAATTAGATGATGAGACATTTGGCTACCTTAATAGAGTCATAGTTACTCCCACCGTTTACCCGTGCCTGCCCAGTACCCAGCTCTAGATGCCAGTTTCCAATCCTGTCCACGCTCCGTCTCAGGGACCATAGCCGCCTCCTCATGCTGTTGCTGCTGCCGCCTGCCTAGTGCCCAGCTCTAGATGCTATTTACTAATGCAGTCGACACTCCGTCTCAGGGCCTACTGCCTCCTCTTCATGCTGTTGCTGCTGCCGCCTGCCCAGTATCCAACTCTAGATGCCAGTTACCAATGCCGTCCATGCTCCGTCTTAGGGCCTACCGCCTCCTCCTCATGCTGTTACTGCTGCTGCCTGCCCAATACCCAGCTTTAGATGCCAGTTACTAATGCAGTCGACACTCCGTCTCAGGGCCTACCACCTCCTCCTCATGCTGTTACTGGTGCCGCCTGCCCAGTACCTAGCTCTAGACGCCAGTTACCAATGCCGTCCACACTCCAACTCCAACCACAGGCCCACCGCCTCCTCTTCTTCCTCCTGTTGCTGCTGCCACCTGTCAGTACTCCAGTCACTAAAATTGTACACTTCTGGGTGGCATTGACCATGCACTACACCAAGCTCTCCATGACACTTACTAATGCAGTCTCCCTGGCGATAGCTGACCAGAGGCCACACATTGCTACTGCTCTCGCTGACCCATGCTCCGTCTCTGGTCCTCCATCCTTTTGCCTAATGTCACCGCTCTACTTGTCTACAACTTTATGGGTGTCATTTCTAACACATGTCATCTAGGTCATGATGCCAGCTAGCAGTTATTATTAATAATAAACAGGATTTATAAAGCATTAAGATATTATGCAGCTATGTAAATTCAATAGGGGTGAGTACATTAACCCCCCAACCGCTAAGCCCGTAATTTTTCGCACTAAATATTTTTGCTCTTTTGGATAACCCCGTATTTTTTCGCCTACACTAAAATCCCCACTTACCTGGT
>NC_092866.1:36793992-36830372 GCF_032062135.1 Pyxicephalus adspersus
ATATCTACTAGAACCCTATTCGGACATATTTCTGTAAGTTACAGGTCTACAATTTAAAAAAAAAAATTTCATGAAAACCTGTGACGCTTTTGGAACAGAAATCTAGAAATCAGTGTAACGCTCAGGTGGTTAAATAGCAACCCGTTGTCCTGCTGTTTTGACGACAGAGACTGTTGCTAGTGAGTTGAGTTCATCCTTTCTCAATGTCCTGTTGTAAGATTTATGCTACCTTCTGGACGCTGTCAATCACGCAAAAATCCTATTTGCCTGCTGTCACTTTGCCTGCCATTTTCTGGAAAAGGTCTTTTGGAACTTTTGTATTTTTTTCCTTGTTGCCACTGTTCTCCCACACTTACCTAGCAAATTTTGTGGTTTAAACATGTATAGGGGCTTTGCTTTTAATGTTTAAAGTTGGCTCATTGACTTGAAATTGGCGAAATCGATTCACCGAAATTTCGCAAACCCACCAGAAGTTCGAGGAAATTTTCACCAGACTGTCAGAGGCCTTCTCGCTCATCCCTAATAGTGAGTAATGGTTATGTGCCTGGTGGCATGCTATATACAGTTGTGTTCACAATGAAAGCAGCATTTAGAAAAAATTAATTTTAGACTGTTCAAAATAATAGCACCGTGGAGTTCAATTGGTGAGGTCATTCATTCTGTGAAAAA
This sequence comes from Pyxicephalus adspersus, assembly GCF_032062135.1. NCBI lineage: Eukaryota > Metazoa > Chordata > Amphibia > Anura > Pyxicephalidae > Pyxicephalus > Pyxicephalus adspersus. The sequence goes on from NC_092866.1 coordinate 36,794,662, forward strand.
AACAGGTGACAATTGCAGCATTTCTGTGTGAAAATGTAAGTAAAATGTAAGTAAAATAGGTGGTTTTCAGTCATTGTTAAAAAGAACAGCGTACTTTAATTAAAATGTTGGTTGGAGAATGGAAAGCATATAAAGAAGTGCAGAAACGTATAGACTGCTCGGCTAAAATGATCTCAAAGGCTTTAAAATGGCAACCAAACCCTGAAAGATATGGAAGAAAATAGAAAACTAGATCTAGAAAATAGAATAGCCAAAATGGCAAAGATTCAGCCAATGATCAAACCCAGGAAAGAGCAAAGGCTATAGTTTCCTGTGACTACTGTTACAACTAGAAGGCACCTACATGAATCCAATTTATCAGAAAGAAGCCCTCTCAAGTCCCAATGTTGGAGAAATGGTAAACATTTTGTGGACGATTAAAAGCAAGATTGATTTTTTGGTCTAGGTGTCACATACACTTTGTCAGACCATCCCCAAACACTAAATTCAAGCCACAGTACACTGTGAAGACAGTGAAGCATAATGGTGTAAACATCATGATATGGGGATGTTTCCCATAATATGGCATTGGGCCTATTTATCTCATTCCAGGGATTATGAATCAGTTACATCAAAGTACTTTAAGAGGTCATGTTTTTTTTTTTGCCATGGAGGAAATGCCCTTGAAATGGGTGTTTTAACTAGACAACATTGATGTTATGGAGTGGCTAGCCCATCCCCTGACTATATTCCAAAAGAACACATGTGGGGTGACAGCAAAAAAAGCTGTTTCTAAGACAAAAAACAAGAATTGCAGAACAATTATGGAATGTACTTCAGCCTAATATTCAACCTAATATTCCCTTTTCTTTATTTTCTGTAAAGGAACAACATAGGTTTGATCATCTTTTATCCATGTTTTGATTTTGAATAGAATGTACAGTGTTCCCGGTGCATTTGTGTGTATGTCAATACAGGCTATTATAAGGATTTTTTTTAAATGTAGTTTTTATTTGCAACTAACATGTTAAACAAATTTATTGCACTAGTACAGTAGTACAGGACCACGTACACATTTATAGTATAAACATACCCATGCAATAAATATTAATAAAAAAAACACTCTGTAGAAAGAGCGTTGTAGTACAAAGGATGTTCTATTTCTAACAGGTTGGAAGCAAATGTTTTTATAGTTAGGGGACACTGGGGGAGGGGGGTCCTCTCCAGTTTCAGGGGTCAACCCAGATACATATATTAGATAGGGCTGTCAACTTCCTGGGGAGATTGTGGATTGGTGGGCAGAGCACATTATTTTATTGACCAAATCAGGTAGTCTTCAGAAACATAAAACAGGTCCCAATAGAACCATGTGCCTGATGTCCTTCACTCTGGCAAAGAATTGCTGTAAGATTGGGGGAGTGTTTCCACAAATTATGGATACAGGTCTTGGCGACATTCAAGAGGAGTCGTATCAGAGAGCACCGAAAATGTACTGAAGACATATTTAGTCCACGCGCCCATCCCCTGACTAAAGCTAAGGTTGATGTGCCAGAAGTGGGATGCAGAAGTTTGTATGCTATGGAAAGTGTGCCCTTCATATGGTCTGGCGACTTGCAAAGCTGTTCAAGTGTAGACAGGGACCTGGTACACTGCTAATATAAGGATTTTGAGCTTTCTTCACTTTTTTTTAAAAACACGGCTATTATTCTGAACACAACTGTATGATGTGAAATGACTTAACAGAAAATAAATAACTCTTTATATTAGTAATAACATTTTACATTTACTCTGCCCTGGGGTAGAGGAATTTAGACTGGGACACAATTGGAGGCATACACAAAACATGAAAGGAATAAGTTAGGTGAGATGAGGAGCCACTCCTTAGGTGGCCGTTTTGTAAGGCACTTGAGCTCTTAACAAATGTCATAGGTTTGTGATAGACTTCTCTGTGTTTTTTTTATTATTTTATATCAGAAATGTATCACTTATTGGCCCCCATCAACCCTTAAAATTCTTCTTTGGTCAGCTTTATTAACAAGACCCTGCCATTATGAACATTCTATAAAAAATAGGACATATGTAAATGAACTTTATATAATATGAAGAAATAGGATAAACCCTATGATGAAGGTTAAAGGTTTTTAATATTGCTATCTTTTTTTTAATTTAATTATTAACAGTTTCAATGAGTTTCTGTACTATTCCTATCTTATATGATGGTTTATGGATGTTTCGCTTATGCCTTTCCATAAATACTTTCCATATAATATCAACATATAGGAGGGTGTATGTGTACCATTCTTCATAAGTATTGCTGATATTACTATATTTTTATTTTCTATATTCATTCTGTACTGTTGACATCTCTATCAATAAACACAAAAAAAGTTAAAGCATTTCTGTAAAAAAAAATAATCCTGGGACAGGTTCAGGCGATCCTGTGGGGCTCTTGCCATCTGGCCCCTTGCCAGCCACTCAGCCTCTTGCACAGCAGCACAGGTTCTTCACATTTGAAAGCTGGCGGCAGTGTGTGGTACTGGTACCTCTCACTGCTGTCCCTAATATTTACTTTCGGGCTGCCCCAGGGAAAAGCTACTAGTAGTGTTACCCCACGGCATGGGGAAGTGGTAACTGTGCTGCAACCTCATGGCCAGTCTGGACAAAGACTTTGTATTCCTAAACGGTTGCTGCAATTTCTGAATGTTTTGGTGCCCAAGTGCCACCTATGACTGTTTTTGGTGTTCCAAATTTGTTACCTTTTACTGGAGAACATTCCAGTATACACTAGAGATGTCTCTATTTTTGTTTATGAAATGTGACCTCTGCCATTCTTAAAAACCGAAAGTGTTGTGAGCTGTTGCTATTTTTCACTTATCAAACAAGCCACAGATACACAGCCAGACATGTCCCTGGGATCGGTGAGTAGATGAGAATCTTTTTGTATATTTTGGCTTTATTGCAGGGATTTTCTGGTTGTTTAACATCTTCCTTTAGGGTGAAGGATAATCTCACACCAACTTTGTTGAGCAAACCATCAGCTTACTGTGGGATAGATACATTTAGGATTCAGATTTTGTGTCTTCTAAAAGGACGTATAATGCTTTCCACTTAGCCTGCTTCCTTTAACATCTGGGAGCCACTGTCTGACCGCAAAATTCCAGATGTACAAGATGCTTCAAATTATGTTATTTTTATCAATGATCATTAAATCAAGCTATTACACTGAGAGTAGCTTTTCAATATTGAAGGTATTGCAAATAACTACTGTAGCTCTATTATCCTCTGGACCATGAATTATTTGGGGGTAAAAATTCTAATGCAGTGACTGTGACATTCTCCAAACATTCATTGCAGGTGCATTTTCCCAATGTATGTGTTAAATGTGAATGTTTGGTAAATGGCCTATGTACTGGTATTCTGAGAATGAAATACTTTTCTACTACTATTTCAGAAATAAAATATACAGTATATTAATGCTGTCCCATATATTTATAGTGATAATGTTATTACTAAATCAGAAGCTAAAATGTGGAAATTGCTTTGATCTACTGAGGGATATATATCTTTAGGACTTCTAAAACCAAATTAGCAAGCAATTAAAAATGCAATGCAATACTAAATATAAATTCTGTATTATATTTATATTCACATTGATTTCATAGACACCATTCTCAGATAACTATTTCTGGAGTTTGGAGTATGGAAAGTGCAACTTAGGGTTTTAGTTAAGTGTGCTTTCATATGTCACAATTTGCATACATCCATTTTGCATACATCCAGTGACTCCGTGCTGTGCGCCATCGCAATATAAAACACTGTTTATTTTGTCCAGCGATGTAATTTTCAGCAGCCAGGAGAACTAAGATAGCAGCACCTGCTTCCATTTAGCTGTGCAGCCTGATGAGTTTATGGCATCCCCAGCATTCATTGTTAGTCTGTGCACAGCTTAAGGGGATTCTAGAGGTTGATCATTAGGGATGAGCGAGAAGGCCTCTGACAGTCTTGCGAAAATTTCCTCGAACTTCCAATGGGTCCGTGAAACTTCGGCAAACCGATTTCGTGAATTCTATTAAAGTCAATGGGCCGACTTTAAACATTAATAGCAAAGCCCCTATACATGTTAGGTATGTGTTCTAGGTATGTGTAGGAGAACACTGTCAACAAGGGAAAATACAAAAATTCCAAAAAACCTTGTGATTTTCCAGAAAATGGCAGGCAATGTGACAGCAGGAAAATAGGATTTTTGCGTGATGGACAGCGTACAGAAGGCAGCATAAACATTAGGACATTGAGAAAGGGTGGCGCTACATGTTAACTAGCAGCAGTCCCTGCCGTCAAAACAGCAGGAGACCGCATTGCTAGATGGCATCATGATCTGGATGACGTGTTAGGAATGCCACCCAAATGTGGAGAAGTAGCGCGGTGACATTGGGCAAAAGGATGGAGGACCAGAGACGGAGCGTGGACCGCATTGGTAACTGGCATCTAGAGCTGGGTGTAGTGCATCGTTAATGCCACCCAGAAGTGTGTAATACAATTTTAGTGAATGGAGTACTGACAGGCGTCAGCAACAGCAGGAGGAGGAGGCGGTGGGCCCTGAGAAGGAGCGTGGACCACATTGGTAACTGGCATCTAGAGCTGGGTGTAGTCCACCGTCAGAATTTTAACTGTACCAAACGGTCTTCTTTGATAAATAGGAACAGGTATCAAACACTAAAATATCTGTATTTATTTTATAGTAGTACATAAATTTCACTGTACCAAACTGGCTTTTTTGGTAAATAGCAAGAGGTATCAAAGACTGAAATATCTGTAATTTTTTTTGGAGTAGGAAAGAAAATTTTCTGTACCAAACTGGCTTTTTGGTAAATAGCAAAGAGGTATTATACTGAAATATCTGTATTTTTTTACAGTAGGACAGAAACTTTTTTGCAGCAAACTGGTATTTTTTGGTAAATAAAAGAGCTATCAGACTAAAATATCTGTATTTGTTTTTAGAGTAGGACAGAATTTTTTTTCTTCAGCAAACTGGCTTTTTTGGTAAATAGCAAGAGGTATCAGACTGAAATATCTGTATTTTTTTTAGAGTAGGACAGAATTTTTTTTTTCAGCAAAATGTTTTTTTTTTTTGGTAAATAGCAAGAGTTATCAGACTGAAATATCTATATTTTTTTTAGAGTAGGACAGAAATTTTTCTGCAAGAAAATTGACTTCTTTGCTAAATAGGACCAGGTAGCATCAAAAACTGCAATATCTGTATATATACAGATTTACAGAAGGCTCCTAACCTGTCCCTGTCTCAATCCACATCTCTCCCTGCTTTTATCCTTCTCCCGGAACACAAGATGGAGTGACCAACCCCTCCCTCATTCCCTGTATATATTCCTCTGCTTGGATCTCTCCTGATTGGGCTGCTGAGCCTTGCTGTGCATCCTGGGAGCAAATGATTCGCTCCAAGCTGCGCCATTCTCGCTGGAAATAGTGGCCGTTCCCGCCCCCTGCTTTTTCCCTCGTTTGTTTGGCGAGAACACAACCTTGTTGCGAATCACAAGGCCATTCTTGAAACGTATATATTTCCCTAGTTGTTGAACTTGATAGATTTTTTGCCTTTTTTTCAACCTAGCCTACTATGTAATTATGTATAGCTGGGCTAATCTGTACTGAAGTGTGTTTTTGTCTGATTTACTGTTGCTGACCCTGCCTGTTCCTGACCTATCATTTGTATGCAGCCTGGACGGACCTTTTTAACTGTGGCCCCGACTCTTCTTGTGTTTTGCCCTTGTGTACTTCGTTTAGTGACAACGAAACAGGAAAATTTTATCCCATAGGAATTCTTTTAAAGACTACTGTAGTAGTTGCCAAGCCATACATAATTATAGTATAAGAATAAAGGAATAAAAGACGGCTTTTTCTGGCAGACTGGGTATTGTAAAACCTTTAAAAGAACCTTTATTTATAAACAATACATAAAAAACATTTGGTTGTGATTCCGACAGTGTTAACTTGATAATAAACAATGTGATACAAGTAGAGTACTACTGGACCTGGATGTGGCAACAAACACCCATATAATAAAAACCTTCTTTGTATAAATGATTACCCCTATCCAGTTATATTTAAGTAAGTTCTACTCTCTTAATAAAATATTAAAACCAAATTTAATGGAATATATACTCTACTTGTACGCATATTCTTTATTTATGCCTATTTTGTTTTCTACAGTCTGTTCCCGAATACTTACTGTATCAAAGTCATACCTCATCAGACCAAGTACATATTTAATTAGATTTCGCTCAACTTCCAGGTTTCCATACACAAGCTTTGGCAATCAAGTAAGACACTTTATAATACTAAGGAAAAAGATTCAATTTTTTTTTTTTCCTCCTTGTGTTCATATTTTGCATTCTTCATATATATTGTGTTATTATTAGATTATCCGAATCCATCTGGCTATGTCATGTGATTGATTACTTACTTATCTGACTGCAATCCTTTGCATGAGTAAGTCAATTAGAAGTATATATCTTATTGCCTATTGCATGTATATTATCATCATTAGATTATTATTATTGAATGTATTATTTATTGAATGTATTATACACAATTTCTAGGGTCTTTTTTATTTCCCCTGAAAAAGCCAATCTCGGACGAAACGCGTCGGCATGGATTTAGTAACTATATACCAATCACCAATATTGATACAATCTATTTATACTCTGTATAAAAACCATTAAGGAGCATTTGCTTCGTATATTATGTACTTAGTTTCGCTATGGCGTATCATATTGTGCATTTTTTATGTATTGTTTATGAATAAAGGTTCTTTTAAAAGTTTTACAACACCCAGTCTGCCAGAAAAAGCCATCTTTTCTTTCCTTTATTCTTATACTACTTCGTTTGGTGGACAGATATTCTGTGCATGACCTCTGCACTGTATTCTGGACTTGTCCCTGCTGGAATCTTGGTACTGCTTGATCTGTGGGCTCCTGGCTTGCTGCCAGCCCATTCCCAGAAACAATGCCTTGCATAGTAAGTCCTGGGGGCAACTGAGTGCTGGGAGACTCAACCAGTCTCTCGAGGCTGAGCGGGGGCTTACTTAAAGGTGAAGGTTAGATTGGGGGACTAATGACTGGTGAGGACTGGTACTGACCAGGGCCTTACAGCTACTGAATGAGTGGATATCTGTGTCCAGCTCAGCTTTAAAATGGCTAAAATGTCTATGATCTTTTATTTTCTATTTCTTCTGTTGTTAAGTATAATAATGTTTTCATGACTATTTTGCTTGCCTGTTTAATGCAGCTTACACACATTTTGGTTTGGGGGGGGGGGGGGTAATTAAGTAAGTTTGCTTGGGTGGTATGCCTTGATGTGATTTTTTTTTGTAATCACCATTATTGTTAGTTTCATCTGTTGCTGTAATGTTTTTGTGCCTGGTTTGTAATACCAGTTTCTGTTGTTTAGCAATTCTTCAGCATTGTTTTGTCATTTTTTCCACAAGTATCGAGTACATATGTCAGCATGGTTTCCACTCCAAAGTGCTATTTGACCCCACTTGTTGCCTTTGTCCCATTGTCACATATTAGGATTTGAATGTATGTACAAATTCCTGTTCTGAAAAAATTGTCATGTTTTTTATTTCTTTTTTTTTTTTAAATAGTCTGACATTTGCACTCATGTTGATTTGCCGCCACACAACTCCTCTGTTCATTTGTGGTAGTGTTATAGGTTTGTTGTCATTGTGCTGTGCTGCCTGATCTTAGCCCTATTGTATACAAACACACTTCCACTTGCTGTCCAAACAGGTTGTCAATTAGTTGTCCAGCTGAGTTGCATACTCATTCTAATACACCTGATGGTATTGATTGCCAAGCTCACAAGCGGGGTCAGGCACTCTAGGAAATTAACAGATGTTGTGTTGTTCCTCAACTTAATGCTCATTAAATACTGGAGTGTATGCATTATTTAGGTGTTTACACAAAACAAATATTACTAGTATATCAAACTTCCAGGGCAAAATCCACTTTGTGCCAAACATTTTTTTTGCTTTTCCATCCCTTCAGGGTGTTTCTGCAGGTGTGAATGGCATTTTAGACCTTTGCCAACTATATATATTGACTTACTCACCTCAGCTTGGTAGTGGAAGCACATAAGGTGGATTCCCTCTTTTAACCAGAAGCAAAATCCTCGATGAACGTTGCTTGTAGCCAAGCCCATGACATCAGAAATCATAGGAACAAATAGGCCATCTTTTCAATTTGAAGCATGTGAAGCAAAATGGTCCAAAAAAGCCCTCTTTGCCTATTTCTTCCTATAATTTCATTTTTCTATGTATATGTATACGTATACACATTTAAATGCATACATACATTGCTTCATGTGCACTCATGTCTATACATACATGCATGAGTGCACATAAAGCAAAACAAGCAATATTCACAAAAAAAAAACTTACCTGAATGAGGACTGTGCAAAAGTGCGGCGCATTTTTCAACTGATAAAACACAGTTCACGCGCACATAGCGGGTCTGCCTTGGCACACAACTATGCCATATATATATATATATATATATATATATAAATATTGAAGTATATAATTATAAATGAATGTTGACCCCCATATCTTGAAATTCTTTAAAGCTGGGGGCTGAAATTGTAATAACTAGTATCTATGAGGGTCCCCTGTACACTCTGAAAATTACAGGTCATTGTGACATATATATTAGGAGATATGGAGGTTTGTACACAGAGCTGTGAGGATGCAGAATGACACGCAGAGCCAGCAGTGGATACATTTCAAAGGCAGAAATCTGAGCTCGTGCTATAAGATGGGGGCGGGGCTGCCTGTGTTTCCTTCACATGAAAGCTGCACAGGAGGACACAGAGCACAGAGCAGCTTCACTGAGATCCGTGCATCCGAGGATGGGAGCTGCCGAGAGCTGGGCGGGGTATTCAAATCAGCTGGGCGGAGCAACCGGCTAAAAAGCTCTGGGGAGAACTATGATATATATCTATAGAAGCAAACAAGAAATTTTGTGTGCTTGTGACTTTTGTGAGAAAATCTAGTCCTGTGGAAAATCGCAGTATTTACCCCTAGGCGGCTCCTCCGATCAGGCATCGTAAGCGTTTAGATAGACGCCTATGTAGAGAAGCTGAACCCAGTTAACTCTTGCCTAACCAGAAAAAAAATAAGTGATTTTAAAATATGCTTATTTCTTAGCTCATATAGATGTTTTAAACATTTGAACAGCCCAAAGATTTTTTTTAGGGCTAGGGATAATATCTGTCTCATTAGAAAGAATGTTTTTTTAGGGAAACTGTGAGTTTAATGCAAGCTCACCAGTGTGAAACTACCGGGGCTGCGCATATCCATCGCTTCAGTTAATGACTTCCGCGTGAGTAAATCAGCACCTCAGATTTGATTGATGAATTGATTTTAGGGCTCTAAATCCGGATTGCGAATACGTGCACGCGTCAAGCTTTCGATTTGGCTTGATGAATCAGGCTCCTCGACTCACATAGTCTCCTTGTAAGTGCGACCTGTAAGTCTTGCCAAAGGCCGACAATGTAGGAGACATTTTTCCCACTGTACACCATGCTAATATACTGTGGATAATTTAATTATAGCAGGGATTCCCCAAGCACCAAAAAGTTATTTTAAGGGTTCCCATGTTAAAAATATTGGGAAAGGGTGCTCTAGACTATTATTATTATTACATTGGGGTACACATTTTTTGTTGAGTTAGTTTTTACACTTGTTTTTTACTAGTTTTGCGGTAGTGAATGCAGAAATGACCCCAGTTTTTATTACATCCAATTTTTACGATACAGGGTACCCTCCATTTTTGTCCAAAAACATACAAATTTTACATACAATGAAAAAATAATAATAAAAAAATGATAAAAAAAAATAGAAAAAAAAGAATATACGGTGAAGAGCACCAATTTTTGTAGCAGGATTTTTTAGGCCAAAATCACAAATACACAAATACATAAAACCACATAAAAACATTATTATTACACACAATATTCTCTCCTTTTAGAGTGTACCTGTGAGGGATACATTCTGGGTTAATTCTCTACGCATTTCGCGGAAATAGCCGTTTCATCAGGAGTGAGGAGAGTTTACAACCATAAAAAAATGTTATCATCAATTAACTTATTACTACATTAACTGAAAAAAATACATTAAACTAAACATATAACACATAAATGTACCTGATGCTTGTGTTTTTAGCAACACTCTGTTAGAATCAGTAGTGGGGAACAGATCGGTAGTCATGGCAGTGAAGCTGGTATATGTTTTGCTCTGTTATCAATCTGGTATCAACATATATATGATAACATTTTAAATTATCCCGTCCCCTCATGTTTTACATGTTTAATAGTGCCTATTAAAATAAATATATACCAGTAAAAATAATCAGGCTGATTCATCAAGCTTAATCGGAATCTCGACATGCGCGCATTTTCACCATCCGGAATTGGAGCCCCAAAATCAATTTATCAACCAAATCTGAGGCGCTGGAGTCATCAACTGAAGCAATCTCTCCAATAGATATGCGCAGCCCTGGCAGTTTCACACTGGTGAACTTTAAGTAAATTCACTTTTCCCCTAAAAAATGTAAAAATGTTCCCCTAAAAACAGTATACATATATAATTATATACTTCAATAATTATATATATATATATATATATATATATATATAAATGATTGTTATTACTATAGTTATTATTATATAAAGAAATATATAAATATATATATATATATATATATATATATATATATATTATATAAAGAAATATATAAATATATATATATATATATATATATATATATGTATGTATATATATAATTATTGTAGTATATAGTTGTATATGTATCTAAATATACACATATAGAAAATACTTTTAACATTAAATCCTCCTCAACTTTATTTTTTTTTTTATTTAATTGAATATCTGTTAACTGGTATACAAATCTAAGGGATCGTATCAATAAATATTTTTGGAATGTCCAATTGCAAAAAACAAATAAACAGCCAATTTTGACAGACTGGGCAAGTGCTTAATTGCAAGCGAAGTTCTATCACCTGTGCGCTTAAATTTGAGCAAATATAAGGGTGTTGTTTAACTTGCTTTTTCCTTTTTTTTTTCTTTGTTTGGGGGGGCTTTTGTGTGTTATTCTAATTAATCTATGTTGCTGCATTTGATACTTTGCTTACCCTTTAGCAGCAGAATAGCTGCTTTTTTTTTTTTTTTTTTAACTTTGAATGTTTCAATGTCCATTTTGCAATTTTTAAGTCAATGTTAATGCAATGTTATTGTGTTTCTGGTCATATTGTTTGTTTGCAAAATTCTGCCTTTATTGCCACTTCGAAATGTTTGTCCTGCATAAATATTTTCTAATCCAGTTTTCCACCCTTGATAGGTCTAAATTGCATATTGGTTTGGTAAGTATTTTTTGTTGGGCCATTTTTGAACTATTTTGGCTTTACATGGAAGTGTGGTTTTAAATGTGTTTTGTTTGTTCTTTAATTTTTTGTCATGTAAATGTAGTGATGTGTGTTTGTGTTTTTTTTTTTTTTTTTATATTTTTTGTGACCTTTTAGCAAATGTTTCTTTTGAATAAAGTTGTTTGTTAAATGTTGTTGTTTGTTTTTTGGGGGTTTGTTGTTATGTGATCTCCTTTCCAATCTCCCGGGACATACAGTTTTAAAAGTCAATTGTGATTGTGTTTAAGCTGTTCCTTTCTCTGAATTGTTCGAAAGGCTAAAAACAGGACAATTGTCTTGTTAAAACTCAGTTGTTTGATGCGCATGGTTGTGCATCAAACATCAGGAGTGTGTAGCTCATAGTTGTGCGCCAAGGCGGACCCACTATGTTCGTCAACTGTGTTTTATCAGTTGAAAAATGCACTGCACTTTTTCACAGTCCTCATTCAGGTAAGTTTTTATTTTTTTTGTGTATATTGCTTATTTTGCTTCATGTGCATTCATGCATGTATGTATAGACATGAGTGCACATGAAGCAATGTATGTATGCATTTAAATGTGTGTACATATACATATACATAGAAAAGAGAAATTATAGGAAGAAATAGGCAAAGAGGGCTTTTTTGGACCATTTTGCTTCACATGCTTCAAATTGAAAAGATGGCCTATTTGTTCCTATGATTTCTGATGTCATGGGCTTGGCTACAAGCAACGTTCATGGAGGATTTTGCTCCTGGTTAAAAGAGGGAATCCACCTTATGTGCTTCCACTACCAAGCTGAGGTGAGTAAGTCAATATATATAGTTGGCAAAGGTCTAAAATGCCATTCACACCTGCAGAAACACCCTGAAGGGATGGAAAAGCAAAAAAAATGTTTGGCACAAAGTGGATTTTGCCCTGGAAGTTTGATATACTAGTACTATTTGTTTTGTGTAAACACCTAAATAATGCATACACTCCAGTATTTAATGAGCATTAAGTTAAGCAACAACAGAACATGTGTTCATTTCTAAGAATGCTTGACCCTGCTTGTGAGCTTGGCAATCAATGTGGTTTGATGTTGTGCTTGGCAACCTGGACCTCCTTCCATCACCATCAGGTGTATTAGAATGAGTATGCAACTCAGCTAGACAACTAATTGACAACCTGTTTGGACAGCAAGAGGAAGTGTGCTTGTATACAACAGGGCTAAAATCAGGCAGCACAGCACAATGACAACAAACCTCTAACTAATGAACAGAGGAGGTGTGGCGGCAAATCAACATGAGTGAAAATGTCAGACTATTAACCACCTGGCTGTTAAGCCCGAGCATGTTCGGGGTAAAAACTTTTGCAATTATCGTTAACCCCGAGTTTTTCTCACCAGGTGGTTAAATGTAAACAAATATTATATTGCATTACATTGTATGACAATCGGATTACAACTGAAAGGAAATACTTAAGTGAAATCACTAAATGTTCCTTAATACATGTATTATAACATGTTTGCCTATAATCCTTTACTAAAAATTTTGATTTCTCTATAAAGTCAAACTTGATGATTTAATGATTTAATTAGGTCACAAATTTTTGTTCACATGATTTTTTACAGTCATACTATTGTGTGATGACATATTTGAAAGTGCTACTTAATATGTATCCAGCTTGATAGAAATTAGTTTGCAGTCTTGCAACCAAAAGAAAAAGTATCAAAACAACAAATGCAACAAATGTAACTAAAAATAAAGCAAGTTTGTGATTGAGTAGAATGTAACATAAAAAGGGAGAACTTACACAAAACAATATCAAGCATTAAAGATTCAAACTGACCTGTAAAATGGACTGGAGATGCGCACAGAACAGGGAGCAGGTCTGCGCTAATCAATTGCTATCACTTCACCATTGAGTTTAACATCTCCTCCTGAATCGCGCATCTGAAAATTATTCGCCTTTTTTGGCGTATTTGAGATCTTTGCTCATTTTTGCAGGAAACCGGCAGGCGAGTTCACCGCCCGACTCTCGGTAATGGAGCTTGCCGACCGGCGCGTACGTACACGCGTCAATCATTAGCGCGTTTTATTGATAAGTCAGTGCCAACAACTTGAATGTACTGTTTATTTAAATTTCTTTTGTTCATACAAAGGATTTATTGTTACTCTATGACATTTTTTTTTAGAGTAAAAAAATTTGAAATCGGGTAAGCGGTTATGATAAAAATTTACACTTATAGCTTTTCCTGGAGTGTTCAGTGTTAGGACAATCTCGCCGGATGCTCCAACAATAGTCAGCCATCATATGTACATTCCATCTACCCTAATACCATCCTTCCATGTCCTTCAAATCTTAGTGGAATCGTTCACCTTGCTCATTACTGACTGCACCAAGGTTTTCCGGCAAGTTAGAAAGATGGCTATGCAGAAAATGCATCTTGATGCAACCAAACATTTTGTAGCTCTCCAAGAGTTTCTGGACAATTTCTGTGTAATTATTTGCTCGTGTGTTTCCAAGAAAGTCCTTGACAATGGCTTTAAATGATAACCAAGCATTCTTTTCGACTTCTGACATTGTCCTGATGAAATGTTCATCTTTGATGATCTGCAGAATCTGTGGACCAGCAAACACACTGGCCTTTATTTTTTCAAATGACAGGCTAGGAAATGCCAAAATGAGGTACTTGAAACAGTCTCCTTCAGTTGGCAAAGCTTTTTCCCAGTTTCATGTGCAGAAGCAGAAACAAGTTGCTCATGTAGAATTTTTGGTTCACCTAGTTTTAGGGCAGGTCTTGGAGGCCAATTCCTTTCCTCCCAATGCCCCTGATTCATCAAGCAAAATCGGATTATCGGTCGCGCATTCGTATTAGCGATCCGGAATCGTGCGCGATCGCGCTATTCAACATCTGCAAAATGAGAGTTTGAATTTACCAATTACACACTTTGTATTTATTTGAATTATTTTGTATTGGATTGGATACAGGAGTTTGTATTGAATCCAATACAAAATGAATGAATGAGTTTGAATTTGAATTCTCCGCACACGCGCCGACGTCATCACGCACGCAGGGAGAAGCCGAGCGGCTTTTTTTTCTCTGCCGGACGGCTTCTTGTTTCAGAAGGCACCCGGCCCTGGACGAAGAACGACGCGGGACGATCAGCGGGACCAGGTAAGAAGCCGGCCGGCATCTTGTGTTCCTTACCGGTCCCGCTGGTAAAGGAGAAGGCACCCGACGCTGGAGAGGGAGATCGACGATCGACGGAGGACGACGCTGGAACACGAACACGACGCTGGATGAGCACAGCGGGACCAGGTAAGTGGGGATTTTAATGTAGGGAAAATCTCGGGGTTAACCAAAATAGCCACTGTGCCACTGACTGGGTATGCTCCAGAGGGCCGTGACTAAGCCGCTAACAGGTCTTCACTAGAACCTCTGATGGTGAGGACAGGCTTTGGGCTGCGGGGTAGCTGCCAGGTGCCACTCCAGAGCAATCCCCAGGCCAGTGGCAGCTGACCACAGAAGTCAGGAAACCCGGTGCAAGCACTGAGTGGCTTGCGTGGCCAAGAAGTCCAGAAACAAAGATCCAAGGTCAGGGTCAGGCAGCAAACAGGCTAAGTCCAAAAACATAAGCAAGGTCTGGTACACAGCAAAGCAAAACAGAGAAAACACCTTAGCACTGAGAGTTACACAAGGTAAACCTAGAGATTGCTCAGGCAACTTCCTGTAGTAGGAGGTGCCTTTAAACACCTGCAGGAAACCAGCCAAAGGCTGTAGAAAACAGAGGGCGTGTATGTGTTACCTCATAGATTAAGAGAGACACACCCACGCCAGCTCAAACACCAGAGCAAGTCTCAGCATGAAGGAAACACAGGCATGGAACACAGGTAGTGGGGTTACCTGAAAGATAGGACCCGGCGCCCGTGCCTGCAATTAGGAGCAGCGGCGCCAGCACGACCTGCAGTGCTAACAATAGCAATACAAAAAGCCACTGTCAGTTCCAAAGTACTGCAGAAATGCAATTTCTCTGGTTCGAAAGTATGATACCTTAGTTCCTTTTTTAAGTAAGTTTTTCTCACGCAGTCTTGATGCTAGGAGTTCTGAAGCCTTGTTCGATAGGCCAAAATCAGGTGTTAAATCACTCAACTAATGCTGATCAAATTCCTTACCAACAGAGTCCTCTTCAATTTCAAACTCTTCATCATTTTTGTCACCTAGTTCATCACCATATTCATGTTCTTCAAGAGAAGATAGTGTAACGAAAATTGGCACTAGGATTTCACCTGAATGAGACACTGGTCCTATAGCCGATGGAAGACTAGGATACTCTATTACATTTATTTTTCTTGGTATATCCTGAAGTTTTCACTATACAAAAGTAACAGTCAATTAAATGATCTCCTGGCTCTTCCCAAACCATAGGTATACCAAAAGGCATCTTATCACGTGTTCCCTTTGTCCACATCCGTAAACCTTTGACACACTGTTTGCACACCTTATGAGGGGCCCAAGACTTATCTTGATCACCAAGTTTAACTTTGAAATATGCCAAATAGACTTGCTCTACAAATGTGCTGATGTTTTACTATAGTTAATATAATCAAAAAATCAATAATGTATAATTATTGTAGTATATAATTATATATGTATCTAAATATAAATATATATATATATATATATATATACTTTAACAATAAATCCTCCTCAACTTTATTTTAGTTTTTCATTTAATTGAATACCTGTTTACTGGAATACAAATCTAAAGGATGATATCAATAAATGAATATCGAATGTCCAACTGCCAAAAAAAAAAAACAACAAACAGCCAAATTTGACAGATTGCGCAAGTGCTAATTGCAAGTGAATTTCTATCACCTGTGCGCTTAAAGCATATATAAGGGTGTTGTCCAACGTGCTTTTTTTCGTTTGTCTTTTTTTTTTCTTGGAGGGGCTGTTGTTTTGTGTGTTATCCTAAATAATCTATGTTGCTGCATTTGATACTTTGCTTACCCTAGCACAATAGCTGCTTTTTTTTTTAACTTTGAATGTTTCAATGTTCATTTTGCAATTTTGAAGTTAATGCGATGTTATTGTGTTTGTGGCCATATCGTTTAATTGCAAAATTCTGCCTTTATTACCACTTTAAAATGTTTGTCCTGCATAAACTTTTTCTAATACAGTTTTCCACCCTTGATAGGTCAAAATATCATATTGGTTTGATAAGTATTTTTTAAATGCAATGATTGTTGGGCATTTTTTTTTAACTATTTTAGCTTTATATGGAAGTATGGGTTTACATGTGTTTTGTTGGTTCCTTTCAATTTTTTTGTCATGTAAATTTAGTGGTGCGTGTGTTATTTTTTAATTGATTTTTATATTTTAATGTGACTTTTTAGCAAATGTTTCTTTTGAATAATGTTGTTTGTAAAATGTTGTTGTTTGTTTTTGGGGGGTTTGTTATGTGATCTCCTTTCCAGTCTCCCAGGACCTACAGTTTAAAAAGTCAATTGTGATTGTTTTTAAGCTGTTCCTTTCTCTGAATTGTTTGAAAGGCTAACAACAGCACAATTGTCTTGTTAAAACTCAGTTGTGCGCCAAACCTCAGGAATATGTAGCGCATAGTTGTGCACCAGGATGGACCCACTATGTGCGCAAAAACTGTGTTTTATCCGTTGAAAATGTGCCGCACTTTGCACAGTCCTCATTCAGGTAAGTTTTAATTTTTTTGTGTATATTGCTTATTTTGCTTCTTGTGCACTCATGCATGTATGTAAAGACATGAGTGCACATGAAGCAAAACATGTATGCATGCATTTAGATGTGTGTACATATACATATAAAAGAGAAATTATAGGAAGAAAATGACAAAGAGGGCTTTTTGGACCATTTTGCTTCAAATTGAAAAGATGGCCTATTTGTTCCTGAGATTTCTGATGTCATTGGCTTGGCTACAAGCAACATTCATGGATGATATTGCTCCTGGTTAAAGCTCCTGGTGCTTCCACTAACTACCAAGCTGAGGTAAGTTAATATATATAGTGGGCAAAGGTCTAAAATGCCATTCAAACCTGCAGAAGCATCCTGAAGGGGATGGAAAAGCAAGAAAATTTTTGGCACAGTGGATTTGGCCCTGGAAGTTTGATATATTAGTACTATTATTTGTTTTGTGTAAACACTTAAATATTGCATACACTCCCGTATTTATTGAGCCTTAAGTTAAGCAACAACACAACATTTGCTCATTTCCAAGAGTGCGTGACCCTGCTTGTGAGCGCGGCAATCAATGTGGTTTGATGTTGCGCTTGGCAACCTGGACCAATGGAAGGACAGCAAGTTTGGACAGAAAGTGCAAGTATGCTTGTATACAATGGGGCTAAGATCAGGCAGCACAGCACAATGACAACAAACCAATAACACTAATACAAATGAACAGAGGAGTTGTGTGGCGGCAAATCAACATGAGTGCAAATGTCAGACTAATTAAAAAAACAAACAAACAGAAATACAAACCATAGCCCTTTGGAGTGGAAACCATGCAGACATTTGTGCTCAATACTTATGGAAAAAATGACAAAACAATGCTGAAGAATTGCTAAACAATAGAAACTGGCATTACAAACCAGGCACAAAAACATGGCAGCAACTGATGAAACTAACAATAATGAGTTTTTTTTTTTTTTTTTTTCCAGGTTTTTCTTGAATTCCCTTGGAGCTGCCCCCAATATATACTGTTCATGGTTTACGTACGAAAAGCAACATAAGTTCTGTACTATTTTATTGTTTATATGGAGGTTTAACCCCTATTATATCTACACCTTGTCCTTTTTATACGTATTCCCTTTTTTGTCATATTTATGTTTGTATTTCTGAAAACTAATAAAATGATTGAAACAAAAAGAAAAAGGGCCTGATTTAACAAGCAAATATGCGGAAGCTCGACGTGCGTATTTACATGCCGATATAAGAGGCATTCCTGCCTTGATAAATGAGCAATAGGGGTCGCGAATACACCAATTAGGGTGATTAGTTTGCAGCTGTGTGATTCAGGAGGATCTGTTAAGCTGTCAATGGTGAGGTCATTGCAATTAATTAGCGCACACCTGCTCCCTGTTCTGTGCGCATCTACAGTCCATTACAGGTCAATTTAAATCTTTAACCTCCTGAGCGTTACACTGAGGTCTAGATTTCTGTACCAAAAGTGATCCACTGTTTTTCATGAATTTTTTTTTTAAATTGTAGACCTGGAGGACGATGCTGGATGAGCACAGGGGGACCAGGTAAGTATGGATGTACAAAATCTCGGGCTTAACCATCCTTGCAGTTTTTTTTTGCCCGAGCGAAGGTCGGGCTTAACTGCAAGGTGGTTAATGCTTCATCTTGTTTTGGGTAAGTGCTACATTTTTATGTTACAATATACTTATTCACAAAATTAATTCATTTATTGTTAAATTTGTTGCACTGTTTTGATACTTTTTGCTTTGCAACACTGCTAACTAATTTAGATCAAGCTGTATATATACCAGTTAACACTTCATAATATGTCATCACACAATAGTATGAATTGTAAAAAATTGTCACCAACCAGCATTTGTGATCTAATTAAAATTTCATTGTAGTTTGCCTTGATAGAAATCAAATATTTGATAAAAGGATTGTTGCCAAAGATGTTTTAATACATGTATCAAGAAACATTTAGTAATTTCACTTTTGTGAAAATAAAAATATGTACTTTTGGTACAAATGTCGGCATGGTTTCCACTCCAAACTACTACTTGTACACCCTGTTTGCCTTTGTCCCATTCTCAAAAACACATTGTCACATTTGAATGTATTTGAATGTATTATGTACGTATTTCTTTTATGAATAAATTGTCATGGTTTTTCTTTTTTTGTTTTAATTTTATTAGTCTGACATTTGCACTCATGTTGATTTGCTGTCACACAACTCCTCTGTGCATTTGTGGTAGTATTATAGGTTTGTTGTCATTGTGCTGTGCTGCCTGATCTTAGCCCTATTGTATACAAACACACTTCACTTGCTGTCCAAACAGGTTGTCAATTAGTTGTCCAGCTGAGTTGCATACTTATTCTAACACACCTGATGGTGATGGAAGGAGGTCCAGGTTGCCAAGCACATCATCAAACCACATTGATTGACAAGCTCACAAGCAGGATCAAGCACTCCTAAATACCAGATAGTATGCTTTATTTATGTGTTTACATGATTCTAATCGTATTAGTAATTTTGTATTGAAAAATGCCAGGGACAATTTAACTTGGTGCCAAACATATTTTATTGCTTTGTGCCAACAAACCAATGACCAGAATGTCAAAATGCATTTCCGCCTGTTCCTCCAGGTCATCCATGACCTGTACATCTTCCTGGAAGCTAAAATTGCTTCAAAAATCGAGAGAAGCTAGACTGTGCCAAGAATGACGAGGCTCCTTGACACTCAATATATTTTAGGAAGGGAGTCCTTTCAAACCACGTCGCCCTTAATTTGTGCACTGAGCCAGTCTACAGTTTCCTGGGTGTTTATGAAGGTTTAAATGCCATTATAGACCCTGGCCCACTATATATTCACTTCCTCACATCAGCTTGGGAGTGGAGGAACATAAAGGTGGATTTGTCCTTTAACTGTAAGCAATATCATCCACGAATGTACAGTAGTCTGTGATGTGACATTCCAGAGGCTTGGCAGCACAGCAGAGGGATGTTATCACCCTGTAAAACTATAGATTACATTATTAGGATGTGTTAAGGAGCATGGTTAATCATGTTTTGGTGGCAACTACATGGTGCTGGATTGTATTTTTCATGCTTTTCTGGCTACATAAGCAATGCTTGCCCAAATCTACACTAAATTGCACTCTGCCCCAGTTTGGCAATGTGTTTTTGTAAAGTGTCACATAAAGGTCCAACTCTTACACAAATATGTCTGCTATTTCATTTCCCAAATAATTAAAGTTTGCTTGCTATGACTTAAACTCCTAGGTTGGTTTGGAACCCAAACATGATGTGCTGAAATATGTAATGCATGCATTGTAAACATATGTAAATACTCACGTGCAAAGACATTGGCAATAAGTTCATCCCTGACTTTATGTCCCTCTGCTGTGCTTTGGGAGCTGGAGGGGGATGTTGGTGCACCTGTGGCTCGAGTTCCTCTGGAATGTCCCAGGTATCACCATGGTGCAGGCACAGGTTTGTGCAGGACGCAGCATGCCATGATGACTCGGGCAGCTTTCCAGGGTGCGTAGAGGAGTTCACCACCGGGCAGCTCCAGGCACAGAAACATCTTGTATAGCATCTCAGGGAGTACGAAAGATTGGCGTTGCCATTCATTGGGCCAGAAATGGTGGTAGGGGTGGACTACTGGGATGCTTGGCATTACCAATCCTTTTACATTACCTAATTACCAATGGTAATTTATTTTGGTGTTTTTTGGTTGATTGCAATAGTTTAGTCATTAGCATTGGGAACAAAATTGGATTGTGTTTTTACTTATTTATGTTTGGGGTGAAATATGAGATAATTTCTTTAAAATGACCTCTATAGTGCATTTTTACCTTCTTTTGACTTGCATTAACGTGTGTATTTCATTTTTTTTACAATAGTACGCCCTGAGACGCAGCAGTCCTCTCCTGCCCTCTGTGCTTGGAGTGATGTGGATGACGAGGATGTCACTTCGCATCAAGATGACACTGGACTTCCTCCTGGTAAGATGATCCTTCATGGTATATCTTGTTTGACATTGTGCACGTGTCTCTAATCATGTTTATAATCACACTCATATGTGTAATATGAGTGTTACATTTCACGCATTTTTTGATCTGGGAGTGTTATGTTTTTTAGCTATATTTGTGGTGAACCAATCAATCAAAATTAACTTGGATTTGAGTCAAGCTCACTCTATTTTATTTGTTTTTGTGCTTTATTTAACAAATCACCATCTACAGGAGGAGGTCGTTGATCCACTGCAGAGAAGCCTGGAAGAGAATACAGGTAATTTAGTTTGTGTGTGTCTTCAGCCTTCCAAAAGCTAAATAATACCCTTCGATCTCTCTATAATATATGTATATATATTATACATACATATATATATATGTTAAATTTTCGTGGGAGATGTTTCTGGTGCAGCCTTCCTTTGGGAATGTCTGCCTGCTTATTGAGGTAAATATTTAAAGTAGACTCCAATTTCTGTCTGAAGATAAAAAACATTTTGCCTGTGCAAAATACTGGGGACTTTTGATATGTGAAGATTTGTCACGACATTCATTCATTTTGATGTAATATATCATGTGCCTTTGTAGAATATCCAAGTCTGGTGGTTTCTGGTTCTGAAGAGCTTTCACGGGCTGCATCTACTGTGGATGTAGGCAATACCTGGTCCATTAGTGTTTATTTTGGGATGTGTTGGGGGGAAAGAACCTTTCCTAATGTGTTCCATTTGTGTTTTTTTTTTGTTTAGGGTCCCTCAGGTGGGCATTTACCACAAGAAGAAGAGGAGACACCTGAGGTTTCCGTAAGCAACCCATGTTTAATGTTTAGGATTCAGAATAAATGTGTCTAACATTTTGTCTAACATTTGTTGATGTTCTAATGTCAGGATGCTGTCTGCATAATGTCAAGATGACCCACAAAGTTATGTCATATTTTAGTAATTTTTTTTCCCTTTTCAAGCAACCAGTGGATGCAGGTGCAGAGCAGCCAGCTCCAGCTTGGTCACCGGCTCCATCTTGCTCCCCGGCTCCATCCTATTCCCCGGCTCCACCCTGTTCCCCCGGCTGTTGCCTGGCCACCTCCAACTCCTGGCTGATGGGATCCTGTGTGAAGACACTTGTTTGTATAAGATAGCTTAATCTTTATTTTGTGTTTGCCCAATGTTCACAGGTTAGTGACCCTGGCACTTTGACACTTTACCTATCTAAGTTTCTTTTGATGTGGCCCAAGTATGCTCCAAATGCAGTTTTGCTATCTAATCCCAGAAGAATGTTCCAGTTTGTAAATTTGTCAAAGTGATTCTAATCAAGTATGAAGTCTCAGCTCAATACTCTACCAGTATTGCTGTAATTACCTTAAAAAAGCTAAACATTATTTCTAAATACACGAGGGCATCTTTGTTCACTAAATGAGCACAAATCTAGTTATGTCTAGGGACCAAATATTGCACACCTCACTTCTCTGACACTTGCCTGTAACAGATAAATGTGCTTGCTAAAAGGTCAACTACATTTCTGTTGGTTAAAATGACATACTAAGGTGTTCATCTGTGTATTCTATGCCAAACGTATTCTTGATACATTTTCTTCTACAATTACATATTTTGAAGAGGACATATCTAACATACCCAACTCTGTTACTTTTAAGGTTACAGGATGTTTGGCTAATGAAGTGACCAATGCAGCAATGGAGCAAACTTGACCAAGCTTCCAAACAGTTTTAAAGAAACATCCACCTATATACATATCTTTATCTTAAACAGGCCACATCCCTAACATTCATAGGAAAAGATATGCGATGAAAGACATCAATTTTAAGCTGGACTTTTAAAGCCAGTACCAACAGTATATTACAAAAATAACATTTTATTATTCTCTTTCAATTTTCAATATAAATCACAGTTTCACAAATTTCTCAGTAGGATCATTGTGATTTATATTGAAAATTGAAAGAGATTACTCACTAATTAGCTAAACGGGATTTGAAGTAAGTAAGCATGCCGACTTGTAGAGGCAATCTTATTATGCAGTCACTACTCGATAATATGGAAAATTATGGGGTGTCACTGTATAGCAGGAATATGTATACTGTTTATAAAGATATAGTTGCACTTAATATAGAGGTGACTGTTAAAAACGTTTTACATGGCTATGGAGATGTGGTTGCACTTACTTTGGAGGTGACTGTTGAAAATTGGCAAACTTTTGCACATAGCATTTATTGCATTGGTTGGGATGCCTGTGTTTTTCTTTGTATGTTTGTGCAAACTGGTGAAGTGCTGCACACTATGAAGATATCATTAATTGTTTGTTAAAGATCCGGATAGACCGCAGAGATACTTGTGGCTGGCCCCCTTGCAATTGGACAGAAATATGGCCAGCTAAATAAGGTGAATAAAAACCCTCTATGTGTGGTGGTGTGAACTGGTGAGGTGTGTACTATAAAGATATCAAAAGACCCTTTGTTAATGATCTAGACAATAATGCCAACTAGTCTTCTTATAATCAGACCTAATGAAGCCTAGTAAAACAAGGCGAATAAAGATTATCTTTTCATTTTTATTTTTGTAACTACAGTATACCATTGCCTCCTTCCTTGCAACAATTTTAAATAAGAGGGCTGCTGGAGGTACAAACATCAGGTACATGTTCATGTCATTTTGTGTATTTGTATTTTTGTTTTTGCATAATTGTGTGATTTGGGTTTGTTCTTTATCTTGTATTTTACGTGCATGAGAGTAATATATGTCTCTATGGTTATAGACTTCTCCTCTCCTTTCTCCTGAAGGAGCGGATGTTTTCTGCAAAACGCGTCGAGAAGTAATTCAGAATTTAAACCCTTTGAGTGTATTCTGTAAGGAGAGGTCATTATTAGTGTTGATGTTCGAATTCGGGTTGTCCTTATATTCGACCCCAATATGGCTGTTCGAATTCGGAAAGACCCGACTGAAAAACACTGGATTCGACAAAAAAATTCAGGAAAAAAAGTTTAAAAAAAAAATTAAAATTATTCCTAAATGATGATGCCTGAGCTGTCAACAGGATTTCCCTTTCCTCAGCCAATCAGGAAGCAGAGCAATCAGCGGAGCTCTGCTATGCTGACAGCTTCGCTTCCCTGATCACTCTTGCAGCCCTAGAAGAGCTGTGACATGTGTTCTGTATCTGTAATACATGTCACAGCTCCTCTAGGGCTGCGGGAGTAATCAGGGGAGCAGAGCTGTCATCATAGCAGAGCTCCTCTGACTGCTCTGCTCCCTGATTGGCTAAGGAAAGGGAAATCCTGATGATGCTTGAGCTGTCACAGAGCACTAGAGATAAATGGACACAAGTCTCCCCATTCATGTCTCGTGCTTAATGGCTGAGAAACGTAAAACCTCAGCCAATCACAAAGCACTAGGGGTGAATGGAGAGGCTTGTCCTCATTTAACCCCTAGTGCCCTGCGGTCCTTCACTGTCAAGAGGATTTCCAGGCCTGTGTTCATTGCAGCTCTGGAAATCATCCTGTCATTGGGATGACCTGTAAAAAAAAAAAGTTTAGTTACACAAACACACACACATTTATTAAAATACTTTAATATTAAACCCTCCTCCTATTTTTTACATATATTTTAACCCTTTCAGGGAATGAGTAAGGGGTTTTATGTATCCCTGTACTCATTCCCCAGGGTGGGGTGGTGGAGATCTGGGAGTCTCCTTATTAAAGGGGGCTTCCAGATTCCAAACACACACACATTTAATAAAATACTTTAATATTAAACCCTCGTCCTATTTTTTACATATATTTTAACCCTTTCAGGGAATGAGTAAGGGGTTTTATGTATCCCTGTACTCATTCCCCAGGGTGGGGTGGTGGAGATCTGGGAGTCTCCTTATTAAAGGGAGCTTCCAGATTCCAAAGTCCTGCTAAAAACGTTTATACAGCCCCCATTGTTTTCAATGGAAGCTTTCATAAAAGCTTAAAAACGCTTGAAAAAGCCTCCATTGAGTTCAATGGAAGCGGTTTCCCGCGTTTATCCAGCGTTTTAATTTTTTAAACGTTCCAAGCAACGTTTAAGATAAGGCTCAAAAACATGCCTGAAGGAAACGTCCTGGTGTAGATTAGCTCATTGGAATGCATGGGGACTTCAAACATGGGCTTTAAAAGCCCCAGGTTAAACGCTGGGGAAACAGTCCATGTAGTCTATGCCTTAAACGCTGGAGAAACAGTCCGTGTAGACTAAAGCTGCGTACAAACGTCCAATATTTATCGTTAGAAATGACCGACGAATGACCGACGAATGACTGATGAACAACCAATTCGCCAAAAACAAAGTGACCAACGACGCCGACAAACGAGGATTGTCATTGGAAATGAACGACCGCCACGGCAGATCTAATTGACCGACGATCTTTCACTATCTGTCATGTGTATGGTCGTTCAGTGATCGCGCATGTTTCTGCGGTACACTTTCGCCTTTACATGTCCCTCCCTGCATCATTCAAACAATTGTATCTAGTGTGTGGACACTGTTGGTGGATTATATTTGAACGATCATATTGTTACAGCATGTACAGAATTGTGCACAATATGATTGTTCAAGAATAATCGTGCATTGATCGGTAGTAATCGTTCGTTTTCTAACAATAATTATTGGAAGTGTGTACCAAGCTTTAGCCAAATATTGATGTGACAGGTGCTCTTTAATATTCATGTATGTAATAGTGTTATGTATCTTTTTATGTATCCTTTTATAATGTAACTTTTTACATCTGTTTGGAGACTGTAGAAGCTCTACACAGTCCTGAAAAAACCCACATTTTTCCTCCTATTGACTTTAATGGTCTTCGACTTTGACATTTGACCACCCGAATAGATTTGCTCTATTCAAGCGAATAGTGAGCTATTCGACCAACACTAGTCATTATATACATCCACAATTTTATTGTGTTTTATGCATTTGAATAAAATTTTGGTATTTTTGTAATATACTGATGGTACTGGCTTTAAAAGTCCCGCTTAAAATTGATGTCTTTCATTGCATATCTTTTCCTACAAGCTTCCAAACAGGTTGGTGTAGGATAAGAGCATGTTCGATATTTTATGGTTCAAACAACGATTGTGTAAAAACTAAGGTTTATTTTTTTTGTTTTTTTAAGGATTGGATTGCAAGGCTGGAATGCAATTTTTACATGTGCACTTCAAAACAAATAAAATAACCTTCACAAAATCTGGCTTTTAGTTTTTTTACATAGGTTTTATTTATTTTTTTATGCTCCCCACATAACTGTAAATGTGCAAAACCCAACAAATATATAAATACAACATAAAAATGTAACATTATAAAACTTTTTGAAAAACATATATACAAAATTTAAACTTTTTAAAAACGGTACTGCCTGGGCATACCTGATGAGGGGCCATCCTGAGCTGGCACTCCATGGCAGACATCCTCCTGTACAGCCAATACAGGCTATCCCGTCTACTTCCTGGCGGGTGAAGAAAAAACATATATATATATATAATAATAATTTATATAATATATAATAATATTATATATAATAATAAATATAATATATTAACCAGAAGAGTTTGGTAAAAACATTTAGGAAAAAGTACTGTCCTTGTAAAAACTAAACTAATTAAACTATAAACTTACCAGGAGGATGTCTGCCATGTCGCCGGGCTTGGGGTTGCGGTGGTGGTGGGAGGCTTGGAACCTCCTCCGGAGGGCTGGCTGCCTCCATCAATGTAGATCTGGCTGTGTATGTGGAAGGTGACCAAACAAATAAGAGAGGTATGTACTGAGCAAATGTAATAGTATAATATACAGCTAGTTCCTAAATTACACAGTGCTAAAGAATTCGAGTTATGTCATCCCATCAAGTTATGACTGTTTTGCTCTCTACACTGTGCCAAACAAGAAAGAAAGGTGATTCCTGGGGCCAAGGTAAATATGGCTATGGAACTAAAGTGATGCAGTTTGTTTGCAATGAAGGTTGTGGATTTTCACAAGGGACAAACTTGGCTAAGTGACATTTACCCTTTGTCTTCTGTTAAAAGCTGCCTAGACATGAAGCTAGTCATACACTTCTAATGATACTTGATGGAGCTACGCCTAACAAACTATATCCTAGTTTATATTCATGGTTCTAAAGGAATGTTCACAATATCTAAAATGGAGAAATACTTACATTCAGATGAGGAACTTGTGTCCTGTGAAGGAGGTGCTGGCAAGGGCGCTCCACTAGCTGTAGATAAAAAATAAACACCAGAAGTAAAAGTGAGTGGACAGGACTAAAGTAGATTTGTAAAGTTAGTTAAGGTGAAAAAATAAATGCAGAACTTCTAACTAATACTTTTTGCCTACTTAAAAAAAATTCTGAGCAAACATTTGTCAGTACAACTATGGACAACTAAACAACTGTCTATTTTTCTTCATGCTAGCCAACAACCTACAAAGAACCTTTTTTTGACGCATGATTAATGACTGGAAGCTACATGAAATCCTGCTAGATCTTTCTTTGTATTTGTAACTAAAAATGGTGAAAGTAGTGTGAGAATGAGTTGAATTGCAATATATGTTACAAAAGTTGATTCTAAGATTAGCTTACAGGCAATCTCCTCGGCCTTGGCCGCCTCCTCTCCTTCATCAGGGGACTCTGGCTGCTGATGTTGGGCAGCGGCCTCCTCCTCAGCGAATGGCTCCTCCTCTGCAGCTGACTCCTCCTCCATGGCTGGGTCCTCTGGGGATGGCTCCTCCTCCTGGACATCCAGTGGGATGGCCAGTTGCCTGTGTGGCCGCTGTAAGATGAGCAGCTGCCGGCATGATGGAGAGTTGGCTGTAATAACAAAACCAAACATTCAAAATTAATAAGGGTAGTAAAATATAGGAAGTGAAAAATAAACAGTTCTAGGCTAAACAATACTACTTTACACAAACAACAAACATTCTCAAACACCACCCCTTT
Organism: Pyxicephalus adspersus; assembly: GCF_032062135.1. NCBI lineage: Eukaryota > Metazoa > Chordata > Amphibia > Anura > Pyxicephalidae > Pyxicephalus > Pyxicephalus adspersus. The sequence continues at coordinate 36,822,773 of NC_092866.1, forward strand.
ACAAGAGGAGAAGACAAAATGCAAAACTTACCAGACAGGATCCACTTTGGGGACTCAATCCCCTCTCCTCTGCTTCAGGTCGCTCCATGTGTGCTCTATTTGGCCCACAGTTGGCCGCGTACCTGCTTGGGTCCAGAGCCTGTCTGCCAGCCTCTCCGCAATCCAGTGCTTGGCAAAAATTGACTGCTGCTGGTCATAGCACTGCATAATCATTGTCTAAAGAAAAAGAGAAACAAAATGTGAGATATTTTGACAACAACCAAACACCTCGCTGATTGCTGATTGATTGATATATTTTCTGTTGCAAATTGACAGTTTGGTTGCAATTTTAATTGTTTGTTAATATTGTGTGTAGATATATATGGCTATACTATTACTATTACTAAGAAGCTTGCAGTTGCCACCCCACTAAACTTAGTCCTAGTTAAACCATTGTAAAAACAATAATTGTGCTCCTAGATGCAAACTCTGTTTATCCAGTTTTAGTGAAGCATTAGTAAGTGCCAGACATATATACATACAATCTAGGGGAAAAATGTAAGCACCAATGCATTAGGTCAGATAATGTGTATTTATTTTTTTGACACAGGAAAAAAACAAACAAACAAGAAACAAAAAAGTGGATAAATACAAAACACGGGAATATCTATGCAAGACAGTCGAATGATGTGTTTTCACCAAAATCAGGATTGTGGTCTCAGCTATCCAAAGGACATTCTCCCAGAAGGCTTCCACTGTCCTCCGGACAAAGAAAGATCATTTTCAGCCTTGCGTGATAGTGAGGAGGCCAATTAATGCTCTTCAAATGATATACCTCTGATTGAGCTTAATGGGGTAGAATCATGAGAATTTTTACAAACCGTATATACACACATCGAATGTACATGTGCATGCACATAGTTGTCAACAGCCAACTTTAGGTGTGTGGAACCCAGCTCTCATCCGCAGCTCTAATACTTTGAAAGAACAATATAGGACTCTCCATTCTCAGCTGTCATCTGTGCGGAGGATTCCAGCTGCTGATAGAATGGGATGGGGAGACAGGCTGTCCCTCCCCCATTCTTTAGCTGTGCTGTGGGTTCTATATAAAAAAAATCCTTGGGAAAATATATTCACTCTGTGGGCATGTGTAACGACTTCATGGGCACAGTGTGATAGCTATGTGTGGGAAATCTGCATGTCATATCTTGCAGCCTCACAACTCTGTGTACAAGCACAGGGGACCCTCATTGATAGGAGTCCCAAAATATCTCCAAAATCTCAGCCCACCAGATTTCAAGCATTTGAAGATATGGGGATCCTAATTGAAAACACTATTGAAAATCCTACATTGGGAATGCATTTTCCAAAGCAAGTGCACATAGGAGTCCCTAATTGAAATAGTGGAGCCCCGGGCCAACTTACATAGCAAGGAGCAAGTGTCCCCCACTTGAACTTACATTGTCTGGTTTATGCACCTCACCATTCCCAATAAATTGGGGTTCCTTGAAATGTAGGTATAAATTTAGGGGTAACACCTCAATTCTCCTTGCTAGGTAAGTGGCCAAGGGGGGCATAAATAGGACTTTTTGCTTTTGGCCTTCTAGATGCACTTGCTTTTTAAACACCAACAACTTCCAAGAAATGTGGTTTAGTAGTAGCTAGTATGAAGAATTAAAGACATTGAGTTCTTTGGCTGAGGAATATGAGAAGCAGCCTTAACACATATTTAAATGTGCAAACATCCATAATGCATAACACACACATTTAAATGTGCATACATGCATGATGCATAAACACATTTAAATGTGCAGACATGCATGCATGATGCAAAAAAATACATTTAAATGTGCAGACATGCATGATGCATAAACACACATTTAAATGTGCAGACATGCATGCATGATGCATTTAAATTTGCAGACATGCATGCATGATGCATTTAAATGTGCAGACATGCATGATGCCTAAAAACACATTTAAATGTGCAGACATGCATGTATGATGCATAAAAACACATTTAAATCTGCAGACATGCATGATGCATAAACACACATTTAAATGTGCATGCATGGATATACATGTATGCTTATGCAACTAAAAGAACCCGCCCCCCCAAAAAAAAATAAAAAAAATTCACTTACCTGAATGTTTAAGCGCGGCATGATGATAACGCAGATATGAAAGTTCCAGGTGTACTCCTACCTACTGAAAAACGTGCGTACGCTACGCTTTTGCACGTACACCTACTGTATGTGTATTATTACCCACATGTAACCGATTTCTTTTTGGCACAAAAAAGTGCATATTATTTCATATTAATATACTTTTTATATTTCTTTTTGTTAGGTTTCTTTTTGGAATTATGGACTAACTTGCTGGTTTGTACACTTTGAGCCAAACATATGTTCTTGCTTTTTCAGCCTTTCAGGGTGTTTATGCAGTATGAATTGCATTTAAGACCTTGGCCAACTATAAATTGACTTACTCACCTCAGCTTGGAAGTGGAAGCACACAAAGCGGGTTTCCTCCTTTACCAGAAGCAATATCATCCATGAATGTTGCTTCAAGCCAAGCCAATTACACACATAAATGCATACATACATATATATATATATATATATGCAGGTATGTACATACATGAGTGCACATGAAACAAACAATATACACCCAAATAGAAAAACTTACTGGAAAAAGGATCCTTCTCTGGAAATTTTTTCTACTGATAGAACAGTTTACACACACATAGCGGTTACATCACACTGAGTTTTAATAAGACAATTGTGCTGTTTTTTAATTGGAGGTCCTGGAACATTGTAAAGGAGATCACATAAAAACAAACCCCACAAAAAAAATTACAAAATTTAGACAAAAACTTTATTCAAAACATACCTATTTGCTAAAAGGTCACATTAAATATGGAGAACACACAGACACCACTAAATTTACATGACAAAATAAACAAATAAAGAAAAACACATGTAAACCCACACTTCCATCACACACACATTGTTATATACATATATATCTGTAGAAGCAAACAAGAACTTCTGTGTGTGCTTTGGACTTTTGTGGAAAAAATCTAGTTCACTGGCAAAAGCGAGGTCTTGCCTGCCAGAGCCCGCTGGAATTTATCACTAGGCGGATCCCCGGGTCCGGCATCGGATGCGTTTAGATAGGCGCCTGTGTAAAGAGCTGAAATCAGTTAACTCCTTCTAAACCTGAAAATATTGGGTCATGTAAAAATATGCTTATTTCCCAGCCAATATTAATGTTTGAAACATTTGAACAGCCCAAACATTTTTATTTAGGTCTAAGTGAAAGATGTGTGCCATTAGAAAGATTTATTTTTTAGGGGAACAGTGACTTTTAATTGCAAGCTCGCCAGTGTCAAACTGCCGGGGGTGCACGTCTCCAGCTGCAAGATCATTTCAGTTAATAACTTCCGCGCGAATATGCCAGCTCCTGAAATTTGGTTGATAAATTGATTGAAGGCCTCCGCGAATACGAATGCGCGAGCAAGCTTCCGATTTTGCTTGGTGAATCACCCTCCTCGTATCAAAACAACAAGTGCAACAAATGAAGCAAGTTTGTGAATGAGTAGAATGTAACATAAAAAAGTAGCAGTTACATAACAAAAAAAAACATTAAAGATTCAACATGACCTGTAAAATAGACTGGAGATGTGCAATTGGCGTATTCAAGATCTTTGCTCATTTTATTGATAAATCAGTCCCTTAGCTCTGATGAGGTAATTGGCCACTTTAGTAAGGGCTGTTTCAGTGGAATGGGCAGCTTGAAAATCAGACTGGAGAGGGTCAACGAGAGAGTTGGAGCTCAGGTAATCAGTGAGTCTTTTGTAGACAAAGGCGTTCAAGAAGATTGGAGGCATATAGAAGAAGTAGATAGAAGGTAGGGAGGGGTCTAGTGAGAGTTTCTTCAAGATAGGAAGAATTAATGTTTGAAAGCAGAGGGGTATTTACCAGTAGGAAGGGAAAGGTTGAAAAGTTCTGTTGAGGCTTGGGCCAGGGTGGAGGAATGGGCATGGAGTAGATCAGAGGGAATGGGTCAAGCGGACAAGTATGTAAGAGGAGGGGTTTTGCCTTCACCTAGCTTGTAGCTGAATAATTTTGAGCCACCTCTGATAAAATATATAATAAATTAGGAAAATAGTAGGTTTTGAGGCTCAGAGTTTCATTGAAAATCTGTATTTATGCAACAAAGATTCATACATAATTACAGTGTACAATCAATAATAGTGTTTTATCTGTGATTCTGTTAACATTCACAGGAAATGGGATAACTGTACTATACATAAATTTGCTACCGCCATACAATGGTTAGAAAACAAAATGTAGGGCCGCATAGGTTGCGCATGTCCCGATGCGTTTCGCCAATTAGGCTTCTTTAGGGGTACGATTATGGCAGTTATTTTCTGGGTGAAGAGGTAATAGATGAGCAAAATAATATTAACAGTAAATAATTGTAAAAATTGGAGTGTGCACATAATTGTAATCATAACAGGGTTTAATGAGGTATGTGTGAGTACAACAGACAATATACAGAATAGTTTTCAATACACGTTAGATACTATTATATGTCTATAAGTCTATAGTTGCATTCTGGGTAATACAAAACTAAAGCAGTCTTGTGATAACAGGTTCTGATATTAATACATACTGATACCGTACATCTTGTCACTTGTTTAGAACACACATATATAGTTGAAATGATAATAGAAAAAGACCTACATGCTAACATTTACTGTAATGATGAAAGGTGTACATTCCAGAGTATAGAAGGTTGATGTATAGGCAGACAGGCTGTGTGTACCTTTATATAATTATAATGAGTGGTTAGTATCAATCATATTGAGAGGGTAAATGGTAATATAAAAAGGTAATATAAAAAGCGGACAAGTAGTAGATGGGGATGATGAGAGAAGAGATGGGACTTGGTGACAATGAGCTCAGTGTTAAAGTTTTGTATCTTGGCTTTGTAGTCCATGAAGTCAGCGCCGAGGCCAGATTTTCTCCACTTGTGCTCAGGTGCACAAACAGTCTTTTGTAGCTGTTTGGTGTGATTGGTGTGCCAGGGACAAAGGGAAGCAGAAGGTGGCATGGGCAACTTTATCCAGAGCCAGGGAAAGTATGGTTGAACCGAATGGCAGCATTATCCAGACATGTGATTTTAGAGAAGGTGGGGGTTAGGGACAAAAAGCAGTTTGAGAATTGTGGTCAAGGATACGGATATCTCTCTGCCATTGACCGGGTCTGGGATGTGGCAAAGGGGGGAAAGAGTTCAAAAGGTTGAAGGTGATAAGGTTGTGATCAGAGAGGGTAAATGACTAAGACCAAGATTGGTCAATGGACATGTAAAAAAAAAAAAAAAAATTATAACTACTTATAACGTATAACTACTGTTCACTTGGATGGCCTGAAAATTCATGGGAGAATCCCTTGCATTTCTTGGTAGGCCTAAAGGGTAATTTTATCTTCACCACAAAAACTGAATCCCACCATTTTTTCACCTTATCAAAATTGCAGTGGCTTCACTATGATTTTTGTCACATGCAGTAACTCATACCATGGCCACCCTATACCCCTCAATTGTTGAACTTTAAAAAAGAGAATAAGCAAGATAATAAATATATGGAACTACACATTTGCAAAAAGTGCAGAAAATTGGTTGGTAGATTATTGACCAAGTAACAGTACTCACTGCGCCCACAAAAAAACCTATAACTCCAGTACATTTCCACATGAATTGCAGGCAGGTTTTTACAGATAAGCCTGAGGATGGAATAAAATTAATCCTAATTAATGCTAAAGATGAACACATAATTTTGTTTGATTAAACCCCTTAGCGGTAATCCTGAGTGGATTTTACTTGCAAGAAGCGGTAACCCAGATTCATACTCGGGGTAAGAAAAAAAGCCGCACTTACCTGTGCCCCACGATCCAGCGGCGATCCAACCATCCCACTCTGATGCCGTTTTTGCATTAGAGGGCGTGGCCGGGTGAGAATTTAAAAAGCAGATTACCGTGTAATCTGTTTTAAATGCCACCCGGGATCCCGGCTACGCCGCTGCTCACATCAGCAGTTAGATGCAATGCACAATCCAGGACTTCTGCATTGTGCATCACATCTAACTGGTGATGCAAGCAGCAATGGTAAATGCCGGGGTGATGCCAGCGGCGTTTTCCCGCTGGCATCACCCCCGGAATGTACTATTGCTGCTCGCATCACCCGGAAGATGTGATGCTCGCATCCTCCTGGTTATGCGAGCAGCAGCCGTTGGTGGATCCAGGGGGTGAGACTGGGTGGGACATGTGACATCTTCCGGGTGATGCGAGTGGCGTGATGGATTGTGGGGGTGTGGTCGGGCAGGAAATTTAAATAGTTTTTACAGTCAAAATTCCTATAAACCATATAATAAAAGTATAAATACATATTTTAGTGCACCAAACATCATTGCCCAGTGCCCTGATTTTAATTTTGCCAACTATTAGCCCTGACCTTGATCTGACCTTTTGTTGAACTTTTGATGACTTATAAATCCCTTCCTGATAACTTTGTTCTTGACCTTGGTTGTTCATGACTGATTACTGGAGACTTGACCACATGGCATCCAAAAGGCATCTCGCCGGCGCAGGCGCTGTTTTGGAGGAACTTGAAAGCAGCAATAGCAATTTGGAGTCCCTTGTGGAATCGAGAAATAGTGATTCACCAGGAAATTTGTCGTCAGACAGCGAGAGTGACGATTCTGAACCTGAGGTCAGTGCTGTGTGCATATGGTGCTCCATTGACCTTGATCTTGATTGACCAGGCAGCACTGCCAAGATTTCCATTTACCGGCGCACCTGGGATGAGAATTGAGGCTGAATGCAACGACCCCCTGGCATACCTGAAGTTGTTTTTGACCGATTAAGTTATCAAAAAAATTGTTGCGGAAACAAACAGGTAAACCTGTCTGTGTTTGCTAACTTTTTGAAATGTGTTGCTAAATTTTTTTTATGCAAATGTGTGCTGCTCTGTTTGCTAACTTTTTGAAATTTTTTGCTAAATTATTTTTTTTTTTTATGCAAATATGTATGCTGCTTTGTGTTTTCTAACATATTACTTGCAACCTTCACCACACTATAAAAGAACATATTCTACAAAACCTTTTTTATTTTGTTTTATGAAGGTACGCTGGACAACAGTTAGGTGCTCCACACCTGAGGTTTGCAAGAAGCAGAAAGTGGGAACCTGTGACCGTGATTTTGCTGTTTTTGGGCTTGGTGATCCTGCCTGAGTTGTAAGCAAACCCGTGCAGAAATGGTACTGATCCATCAACAAAATTCTTGCCACTCCATTCCTTGGCACAGTCATGCCAGAATACCGATTTTCCCTCATCATGAAGTACCTGCACTTCACAAACAGTGAAGAATTTGATGAGACTAATCCTGCAGCAAAACTGAGGAAAATTTGGGAAAGTTTCTCAAATGATTCTAAAAAATTTCCAGGACAACTACCCTGTTTCCCCGATTATAAGGCACTGTCTTATATTTTTTGAAACGCCAAAATATGCCCTAGGTCTTATTTTCAGGGGATGTCTTATTTTTCCATGAAGAAGACT